>NW_006239122.1:1038715-1039087 GCF_000226075.1 Solanum tuberosum
TCTGTGATTGTATCTTATGCCTTTTGCTAAAGTTCATGATGTTTTCTCAAAATTGGCATAATGCCTGGTTTTCAACCAAATGTCCATTTTAAGCATGATTTTTACATTGCTATCATACTTAGTACATTAAATGTGCTAATGTCACGACCCGATTTCTCAAGTCATGATGGCACCTACTATAACCCACCAGTAGGTAAGCCAACCCGTAACCCGGAACAACAAGTAATGGATCTGAGGGTAGAAACTAAACAAGAGTAGGCAAATAACAATATAAACAGGCGGAAGCAAACCAAAAATATATACACAAATAAAGATCCCTCCCAGAACCTGGAAGTCACTAGTACAGAGCTACTAACAAAATGAGTACAAGTC
>NW_006239122.1:1041071-1041634 GCF_000226075.1 Solanum tuberosum
TTAAAACGCCTAATTGCACCGACTCACACTGAAAACCTCGAGAGTCATGTCGACCATGCTACTAGCCTAAAATGACCCTTCCGGAGCTGATGGAATCGTCAGAATTGGATTCTGATGTCATCTCCTTGAACTTTTGATCGAAAATGATTATTCAAGGTTTATAAGCTCCAAAACACAAAAACTCTCACCAAGACCAAACGAACGACCAGGTGACCGAACTGTCAGTCCCAGCAAGTCATAAATGACTTGGGGTCGCTATAGGAACGCTCTAAACGACACACAGAAGGCAAGACACAGAAATGACCATGAGGGTCATTACAGCTAACCCGTATTTCTCCATTTGTTTACCAAAGTGTAGGGTTTGGAGATTTTATGTTCTATTCTTGGGAGATGGGTTTCTAAGGAGCAAGGAGATGAAGATTTGGTGAGTCCTCATAGTTTTGAGGACGAACCCAATATTTCTCTTTATGCCATTTATTTTATGTTTAGAGCTTTGTATGGGCCGTGTCCCAAAGTTTATTCAAAGTGTTGTAGATGGTTTGAGTCAAAACTAAGAAAGACTT
>NW_006239122.1:1041936-1052002 GCF_000226075.1 Solanum tuberosum
TTTTAAGCATGGTTTTTGCATGGCTATCATACTTAGTACTTAATTGTGCTAACCCATAATTCTTCATTTTTATCGAAGTTTAGGGTTTGGAGATATGATGTTCTATACTTAAAGCATAGGTTTCTAAGGAGCAAGGAGATTAAGATTTGGTGAGTCCTCATAGTTTTGAGGACGAACCCAATATTTCTCTTTATGCCATTTATTTTATGTTTAGAGCTTTGTATGGGCCGTGTCCCAAAGTTTATTCAAAGTGTTGTAGATGGTTTGAGACAAACTATAGAAAGACTTCCATTTTCTTTTATGAAAAATGACTTTGATTGTAAAGAAAAGTTTTAAATTCCGCATTATTTTCCTATGCTCTTATGTTCATGAATGCTATGAGGCTTGTATGAGACTCTTCGGAGTCTTGTACTCCGTATCACATTCGGGGTGTAGGCTCGGATCGTGACACTGTCGTGTTCTTCGACTTTGTGGAGAATGAGTGAGAGTATCTCTTCTAATTTCCCACCATCATAATCCTTGGGATTTCTACGCTCGTGAGGGGGAATGTACCTATCTTTCTTTTTGTACAGTACTTCAAATTCCAAAATCTTTTTAGCCAAAAGATCAAGCTGAGTCAATAGTGTGGCCAAGTTCTAGTCCTTCTTTGTCTCCTTGTTGGTTTTAGCCATGTGATCAAAGAGTGTAACACCTCGGAAATCTAATAACCTAAGCTTGGTGAATCCTCATGGTTCGAGGACAAAACATCATTCATTTTTAGTTTCTATTGTCCTTTCTATTGTTTAGACTTTATTGATGTAAAGGGATTTGACCCTATTTGTACTCTCTATTGTACTAGATGGTGATTGAGACAAGTTCAAGACTCTTATTTTTGTTTATGAAAAAGAAATTGACTTCGATTGTAAAAGTTTTAAATTTTCAGCATCATTCCTATGGCTTTATTTGTCTGATTATGCTAAGGGCTTGTATGCGACCTCTTTGTGGCCAAGCACGTTGTGTTACGTCTAGGGGGTACCCCTGGGTCGTGACAAACTTGGTATCAGAGAATAAGATTTTGGGATGATTTTTAGGATTGCTGTCTCATGAACCACGTCTAGTAGAGTCTTGTTCATGAGTGTGAAGCGCACCACACTTATGAATGAGAGGCTATAAGATGTTTAGGAACTTTCACTTCTTTCATTACTCTTTAGTCGTGCTTTGGAGTCCTAACTCTATGAAGTCCTTTTCCTAACCCTTCTCTTGTGATTATAGGTAATGAATACAAGAATGGTGAATGCAAAGAGGGTGGAAAAAGAGAATGTGAATTAGGGGGTTCCTCCCCAAGCTCCTCAAAATCCTCAAGTTCCTAATGATGAAGGGTCTATGACTAATGTGGAGATAAGGCCGGCTCTCCAAACATTGGCTCAACTCATGACGACTCAAACTCAAGCCGTGACCATTCAAGCCCAAGCCAACCGAGATATTGGGCCCCGGGTAAACCCTAATGTGAGCACCATAGGCTCAAGGTTGAGAGACTTTAATAGAATGAACCCTCATATGTTCTTTGGTTCCAAAGTGAATGAAGACCCACAAGAGTTTATGGAAGAGGTCTACAAGATAGTGGATGCTATGGGGATGACTTCTATTAAGAAAGCCAAACTAGCCGGGTATAAATTGAAGGATGTGGCCCAAGTATGGTATACCCAATGGAAGGATAATAGGGCTATAAGAGCGGGTCCCATTGGTTGGGAAGTGTTCAAGAATGCATTCATTAGTTGGTTCTATCCACGGGAAAAGAGGGAAGCAAAGGTGGAGGAATTTATCAACCTTCGTCAATGAGGTATGAGTGTCCAAGAATACTCCTTGAAATTCACAAAGTTGTCCAAGTATACCCCATCATTGGTGTCTAAACCATAGATGAGATGAGCCGATTTGTGACGGGTGTGTTCGACTCGATTGAGGAAGAATATCGTGCCGCAATGCTTCATGACAATATGGACATTTCACGTCTAATGGTGTATGCTCAGCAAGTTGAGAAGACAAGGCTTAGGAAGAAAAATAGAGAGGTAAAGAGGGCAAGGACCGATGATGGGAATTCTTCTAAGGGTAAGTTCGAGGGACAAGGTGGGCCAAGATTCAAGAAGAAGTTTTCCAACCAAGGGTCAACAAAGATAGGGTGTCTAACCGTAAGCCTCAAGGAGGCAATAGTGGTGGATCGTCTATGGTGAGGCCTACTTATGCCAAGTGCGGTAAGAAACATGATGGTAAATGTCTTACCGGCATGGATGTGTGTTATGGTTGTGGAAAGAGTGGACATCAATTAAAAGATTGCACAACCCGTATGACCAAAGGGAGATATGATAAGCAAACTCCTTCTAGTGATTCAAACTCCGACGCTCCTAAGAAGAACCGCTTCTATGCTCTTCAATCCCGAGGTGACCAAGAGAGTTCCCCGGATGTTGTGACGGGTATGTTGCAAGTCTTTTCTATTGATGTTTATGTATTGTTAGACCCAGGTGACACTTTGTCTTTTGTTACACCTTTTGTGGCTATGAAATTTGGAATACTCCCCAATGTGTTAGAAGAACCTTTTTTGGTGTCTACCCCGGTTGGTGACTCGGTAGTGGCAAAAAGAGTCTATAGGAGTTGTCCTATTTCTTTGTCTCATAAAGTCATTTTGGTTGATTTGGTAGAATTAGACATGCTTGATTTTAATGTAATTTTGGGCATGGATTGGTTGCATGCATGGTATGCTTCAACAAATTGTAGGACTCGGGTGGTCAAATTTCAATTTCCAAAAAAGCCAATTTTAGAGTGGAAAGGGGGGAATTTTATTCCTAGAGGTCAATTTGTTTCATGTCTAAAATATAGGAAAATGATCTCCAAGGGGTGCATGTATCATATTGTTAGGGCTGTGGATGTTGAGTCCAAGGTACCTTCTTTAGAGTCGGTCCCCGTGGTGAGTGAGTTTCCAGAAGTCTTTCCCGATGACTTGCCCGGCATTCCTCCCGAACGAGAAATAGACTTTGGCATTGATCTTTTGCCAGATACACAACCCATATTCATCCCTCCCTATAGAATGGCTCCAGCCGAATTGAAAGAGTTGAAGGAGCAACTCAAGGACTTGTTAGACAAGAGTTTTACTCAACCAAGCATATCTCCATGGGGTATTGTTTGTGAAAAAGAAAGATGGGTCCCTTAGGATGTGTATAGACTACCGCCAATTGAACAAGATGACTATAAACAATAAGTATACCCTACTTAGAATTGACGATTTGTTTGATCAATTTCAAGGGGCTAACCATTTCTCCAAGATAGATCTTCATTCGGGTTACCATCAACTAAGGGTAAAAGGGGTTTACATTCCCAAGACAGCCTTTAGGACCCGTTACGGTAACTTCGAATTTGTGGTTATGACATTTGGATTGACCAATGCCCCGGTGGCATTTATGGACCTAATGAATAGGGTATTTAGGCAATATCTTGATTCGTTTGTGATCATTTTTATTGGCGATATTTTGATATATTCAAGAAGTGAGGGTGAACATATGGATCATTTGAGGATCGTGTTGCAAGTCCTGAAAGACCACCAATTATATGCTAAGAGTAGTAAGTGCGAGTTTTGGCTAAGGTCGGTTGCCTTCCTTGGTCATATTGTGTCTGGCATGGGTAATGAGGTAGATCCTAAGAAGATGGATGCGGTCAAGGGTTGGCCTAGACTTTTAACTCCTACCGATATTAGAAGCTTTTTGGGTTTGGCCGGTTACTATAGGAGGTTTGTTGAGGGTTTCTCCTCTATGCTTCTCCATTGACGGCTTTGACTCAAAAGAAAGCTAAGTTTATGTGGTCGGAGGCATATGAGAAAAGCTTTCAAGAATTGAAAGATAGACTTACATCCGCTCCGCTTTAGTCCTTACCAGAGGGTACCGATGGGTTTGTGGTATATTGTGACGCTTCTCAAGTGGGTTTGGGATGTGTCCTTATGTAACGTGGTAAAGTGATTGTCTATGCATCGAGGCAACTCAAGGTACGTGAAAGAATTATTCGAATCATGATCTCGAATTAGCGGCGATGGTGTTTGCCTTGAAAATATGGAGACACTCCCTTAATGGGGTCCATGTAGATATTTTCACCGACCACAAAAGTCTTCAATATGTGTTTAGCCAAAAGACTTGAATCTCCGACAAAGAATGTGGTTATGATATGAGTGTCTTTTACCATCCCGGCAAAGCCAATGTAGTTGTGGATGCCCTAAGTCGAATGTCCATGGGTAGTGTGGCTCATGTAGAAGATGAGAAGAAGGATTTAGTTAGTGATGTGCATAGGTTGCCCCGATTAGGTGTCCAACTAGTGGATTCCACCAAGGGTGGAATTATGGTCCACCATAGTTCTGAATCGTCTTTTGTTGTAGATGTAAGTCTAAGAAACACCTTGATCCTATTTCGATGGAGTTGAAAGAATCGGTTCTCAACAAGTCTGTTGAGGCTCTCTCCCAAGGGGGAGATGGGGTGCTTAAGTACCAAGGTAGATTATGTGTTCTGGATGTTGATGGCTTGAGAGAGCAAATTTTAGAAGAGACTCATGGTTTGCGGTATTCTATATATCCGGGAGCCACCAAGATGTACCGTGATCTACGGGAAGTCTATTGGTGAAATGGTATGAAAAAAGATATAGCGGGTTTTGTGGCCAAATGCCCGAATTATCAACAAGTTAAGGCCGAACACCTAAAATCGGGAGGTTTGTTCCAAGATATAAATATTCCCACTTGGAAGTAGGAGGAGGTGAATATGGACTTTGTGGTGGGTTTGCCTCGTACTCGAAGGCAACATGATTCTATATGGGTCATTATTGATAGGATGACTAAATCAACCCACTTCATTCCTATCAAGGTTTCTTTTTCGGCGGAAGACTATGCCAAGTTGTACATCAAGGAAATAGTGAAGTTTCATGGGGTTACTTTGTCTATCATTTCGAATCGGGGTACTCAATTTACTTCACATTTTTGGAAGGCATTCCAACAAGGGCTTGGTACTAATGTTAAACTTAGTACCGCTTTCCACCCTTAAACGGATGGTCAAGCAGAACGCACCACTCAAACCTTAGAGGACATGTTGAGGGCGTGTGTGATTGATTTCAAGGGTAATTGGGATGACCATCTCCCATTGATAAAATTTCCCCACAACAACAGTTACCACCCAAGCATTGTCATGGCTCAGTTTAAAGCACTATATGGTAGGAGGTGTAGATCTCTGGTTGGTTGGTTTGAAGTAGGTGAGTTTGCTCTAATTTGTCCCGAACTTGTTTATGATGCCATTGAAAAAGTTTGACTCATTAGAGAGAGGTTTGAAAACGGCCCAAAAGTCGGCAAAAATCTTATGCCGATATTAAAAGGAAGGATCTTGAATTTGAGGTTGGTGATTGGGTCTACTTGAAAATCTCACCTATGAAATGTGTGATGAGGTTTGTTAAGAAGGGGAAGCTTAGTCCCCGGTATGTGGGCCCATACCAAATCTTGAAACGTGTTGGGAAAGTTGCATATAAATTAGACTTGCCAAATGAGTTGGCCCTGGTTCACCCGATGTTTCATGTTTCCATGATCAAGAAGTGAATTGGTGATCCAGTATCCATCCTTCCTTTAGAGGGTTTAGGAGTTGATGAGAACCTTTCTTATGAAGAAGTCTCGGTTGAGATTTTGTATCGGTAAGTGAAGAGGTTGAGAAATAAAGAAGTAGCCTTCGTTAAGGTCTTATGGAGGAATCACTTAGTTGAGGGTGCTACATGGGAGGCCGAGGCCGATATGAAGTCCCGTTATCCTCATCTTTTTCCTTCTACTCCTATCCAAACTTGAGGTAAGTAGTTTTCTTGAGTTGGTGTTTTGGAAGTCCTATGTGCTATAAGTGCTCTTTATGATTTCCTTATGTTGTGCATGTTCTTGTGAGGACTGTTTAGCATATATTGAGTTTTCTTATTTATATGATCCTCATGTTGATTTGCATTTTAATATGATAATTGCATATTTGACTTCATGAGGTGAATTGATGAACATGCTTAGTTATGTTTTGATGAAATGACATGTTGGCTCCATATTATTGTGTTGAGCTTGCTTGAGTTGGAGATGGTAGTTCCTCCTATGCTTATGTGAATTGATGAGTTTCATGTGTATGGGGTTGGTAAATGTAGTTCCGACTTCCTTGTGTTGCATTGACCATGTTTTGAAATGGAGTTGAAGTTTCCTCTTTTTGGTGCATTTGTAAGTTTTGCACATTTTTGATATTTCATGCATGATGGGCTGCTAGTCTAGAGTTTCTAACTTAGTTTGGTATTTAGATCATCATTCGGGGACGAATGTTCCAAGGGGGAGATAATGTAACACCCCAAAAATCTAATGACCTAAGCTAAAGCCAAACTTGTAGTCTAGGGTCCTAAGTAGGGTTAACATGAAGATAAGAGTCGTAAAATGACCTCCCTAACTTAGTACTAATGTATTAGGACCTACACGTTAAGGCATGACCCCGAAGGACCCCCCAAGGGTCCTTGAGGAGGACCCAAGTGAAGGCCCAAAAAGCTGTCAAAAGACAGCATGACCTACGGATGGGCACCCACGAACAGTGGGTGGACCCACGCCCCGTAGGTGGGGTTCGTGGGTCGATACTTAGTCTCCCCTGGTCCTCCCCCTTCTCTGAACCAAACGACGGTTCACCAGTACGTGGCATCACCCCACCTACAGACCGTAGGTGGGGGTTTCATGGGTCACACCTGTAAAGGCTGCCTTAATTCGGCCAAGGGTCAAACATTTTGATTAATTCCTAATTAATTAAGAAAAGGTTAGGGACTATTTATATTAGTTATTTAAACATATATAAATACTTTTTAACTATTAGCCACTCTTTAACCCCTCATAACTCTTAAGACTCAAACATAACCAACTTCCCTCTCAAAATACTCTCTCTACAACTCCATTGAAGAACAAGACCAAGGTCAAACTTAGGGTTCAAGTTCCAATCTTTTCACTCCAATTTCATGAGGAAAACATCAATCAAGGTATGGGAGTCTTGATTTATGGAACACTTTTCTCCATGAAGCCCTTCAACTCTTTAATTTCGAATTGATAAATTCTTCAAAAACTAGGGCCTTTCATTCTAGCCATGGGTTCTTCCTAAAAATGATTTCAATGGGTCAATTGTCTTCTATTATGGTTGATTTGTTGTTTAATGGTGATTTTTATAGTAAAATTCCCCATGAACCCATGAATTACCACGTGACCCCAATTTCATGAATTGTGATGGGTGTATTGATGCAAGATGAATACTATGAATTGAGTCTATGATATTTTAGTTATTGAATCTTATTTTCTTCATGCCTAGTGTAGTATTTCTAAGTTTAATTGTGAGACATGATTCATGACCCTTGAGGGGGTAAATTGCTAGGGTTTGTACATATTGATGAAAGTTGTGTATGAACTTATGATTCACTTAGAAAGTGAAGATCCTATGATTATTGTGTAAAGTGTGGTATTGTTAAAAGATCATTCTCCCCTTACCCTTACACATGACTTTGTATTAATTGTCTAGGATGATGATAATGTTGTTGTGTTGATTGAAAGGTCATTCTCATGAAAACACTATGAATATAATGTGAAAGTTCTACTAACATGTTAATGACGATTCTAAGGTTAAAAGTACATTCTCACTTTATTGAATATATGAGCCACTTTATGAGTTGTATTGAATAAAGGGCAAAATATTTCTTCACACATGTAAATGCAATTGAAGACTAATTATGTATAATTTGGGAAACAATGCTTAGCACCGAGTGGATATGGCCAATGAAGTAGAGGCCCTCTCGTCAATACTATAGGCCGGGTCATCTAGATTATTCTCATGAGATGGAAACTCCTCCGCCAATACAATAGGTCGGGTTTCTAGAAGCAATCTCCATATCCTATAACTATGTGCCCACATAGGACTTTAGCTAGTGCAACCACCTAAAAGCTAACACATTTAGTTCTACATTAGGCAAGTAGGACACCTTCTTTTGGTGTGGGGTTACATGACACCGGATTCCATGTAGCTCACATGGTCTATGTCGGTTAAGGCTATTTTCCCTACATGACAAGATAACGAATAGGACACAAACTATAATATGACTTGTTGATGAGTTTTACTTAGTAGGAATGGGGTATGGGACTTCACTTTTACATTGCACAAGTAGACTTTGAAAAGGATTGTAGGATGGTTTCTTTATGCTATGATGAGACATGAATGTATGCATGTATGTTGAATGAATGGTTGCTATGAATGACTTTCCTTATGTTCAAAGTAATATACATAACTATTTCCTTATGTATGACTATTGATTATGATGAAGTCTAAAGATGATATGTATGACTAAGGTAGCTTCAAAGGAGTACATAGTATGATTGGTATTATGGGATGTCAACCATACATTGCACAAGTGTTTCTTAGGGGTTGCTAAGGTAATAATTTTACTATGTTATAAGCATAAATGTGATTATGGCTTGTGTTTTACCTTGAAAGTGCGTGTTGATTTCAAAACTTGACAAATGCATACTTTTTAACAAAAATGTCATTTTTATCATATTTCAAGGATTTTTATGCATGCTTCCATACTTAGTACTTCATGTGCTAATCCATTTTCTCTACATTTACTATGAGTGTAGGTTCCGATCGTTGAGACGTACTTCTTCCTTCAATAGAAGCTTGGGTTGACTATTCCCTAAATTTGTTGAGTCCTCATGGTTCGAGGACAAGACATAATTCATTTCTAGTTTCTATTGTACTTTCTATTTTTGAGACTTTATTGATGTAAAGGGCTTTGATCCTAATTGTACTCTCTATTGTACTAGATGGTGATAGAGACAACTCTTATTTTCGTTTATGAAAAAGAAGTTGACTTTGATTGTAAAACTTTTAAATTTTCCGCATCATTCCTGGCTTTATGTGTATGATTATGCTAAGGGCTTATATGCGACCCCTTCGGGGTCAAGTACGTTGTGTTACGTCTAGGGGGTACCCTTGGGTCGTGACAAGGAGTTAAGCTACTATTGCATACGGTTGTCGTATTAGACCACCCGGAAAAAGTTGGTCAGACACTCCTATGTTCTCAGGACCAAAACCTTTATAGAAGCATTCCAATGGCATCTTATCTGAGATTCCATGAGTTGGGCATTTTAGCAATAGTGTCTTAAATATCAGCCACAACTCGTGGATTGCCTCACCCTCCATTTGCTTGAAATTTAGGATTTTATCCCTAATAATAAAAATTTTTAAATGAGGTGGTTCAATTGGTTACCGTTGCGACAAGACATGCTCATTTCCTTTGTTCAACAAGTAACACAAAAACCAAAACTAAAAGTAAGTAGATTCAACTATGACTAAAAAGAATAAAATCCAACTTCACCAAAGAATCTCAAACAACAACACTCCCCGGCATCGGCGTCATTTTGATTTTAATGTTTAAAGGACTCTTCATTCAATTCTAAGTGTCAACGATCGTTATTTTGTATAAAACTCAACTAAATGAGTTGGGGTCGAATCCCACAGGGAGTGGTCCGTGTTTAAGAGTCAATCAGGAAGTATGAGCATGATCATATCAGTCATAGGAATAAACATTATCGAATAAAAACATCATTCAAATCAGGGGGGACACGAATGTCAAATGGGGGGTTTTGGTTTGAAATTATCAAGTACAAACAGTGGCAAACAATACGAAATAACAATAATGAGATGGGTTCTTGGGATGCGATTCGATTATAGGCTAATATAGACAAATGGGTAATTGCAACTATTAGAAAATACCTAGATAGTAGTGAGTAAGCTAGGCTATAGAGGAGACAGACTTTCTCTCGAACAATTTACCCCAAATCAAGTTGATTTCTTTCTAACATCAACAAGCATGCAAAATAAGAACAACCCACACCTTAATCCACTCATTCTCTAGAGCTGAATGTGTGGTATTGGGTTTAGGGTTCACTCTCTCGAGCTGAACACAAGTCAACCCAATACCCACAGACCATCAATCAATAAGTTTAGTTTTAAAACCTCTCTCTCGAGCAAGCCAAAAACAC
>NW_006239122.1:1052121-1082568 GCF_000226075.1 Solanum tuberosum
AAAACTTCAATTCTTCAAAGCTAAGGAAAACTTGTCTCAATACCTAGAATTCTTACAATTCCCAACTGAAAATCCAATGTAATGAAAAATATGATACTAAACTAAATGTTCAAAAATGTATTTATATTCGCCAAAAATGTGCTGCAAAGAGTCACTCGGCGAAGTAAGTCGGGCTCGCCCAACCACTCGATGAGCTGCTCTTTGGTCATTTCCATCGCCCTTCTGCCTTGGCATTCAACATCCTCAAGGTTTGTAACTTTGGGTGATCCAACACTGCATCGCGGAACCACTCGGCGATCCGTCGACTGCTTCTTTCTCTCGCCAACTTGGTTCTTTCCTTCAGGGTTTGGCACACTGGAACTTTAGGCGGTCAAATAGCCATTTGGCGATTCGCCAAGTGTACTTGACGATCACCAGACTGGCTTTTCTTCATTCTTTCAGCTCGCTTTCTTCCTATTTGCAAATTAGTATCCTTGCTTTATTCCCCAACTCATATACCTAGAAATAAAGGGTTTTACATCAGTTATAGGCACAAAATAAACATTTGAGGACACTAAATTTATATAAATAAAGCCCTAAATGAGTCCAAATCTCGGACTCATCAATTATTTGTGCTAAAATGCAGTGTTACGATCCGAGGCTACACTCTAGATATGGCCAACATTCGAGAACCATTGATGGTCCCCAAGCGAACCCTTGTCCTGACTAACTACTTAGCGGAAGACTTACCCAAGCGATAATAGGCTTAAAACAAAATTTAGAACATTTAAACTCAAAGTAAATACTCAACTCAAACTGTTTGTAAAATACTCAACGACATAATTATAATAGTTTGCAAAAATTTCTCAAGGAAAAGTAAATACTAAGAGACTCCTCAACTCTATGTTCTATGAAGCCTCTAGTACTCAAGATGGATGTCGGGACAAGACCCACGACATCCAAGACAACTGACAAGAAAATAAATGTTAAGTCCCCTGAAACGCAAGGAGGCTCACCCAAGCTATCTGAAGTGTAATTTGATCTTAATGAAGTGCATGTCGATGATCCTGAACACCTATATCTGCATCATAAAAAAATGTCGTTCGAATGACATCAATACATTAAATGTACGAGTATGTAATATAGCCAAAACGAGATAACTAAATGAAAGGACTGTAAGAGATAAAATATACTCAAGCTGAATGTAAGGAAATAAAGGAATTAAATCATTTAAAGCTTTACAAAATACTTACTTATCTCTGAACTCAATATAATAAGTGTTATATGACACTTTAACTATATTGTAAGATTTTCTAACTGACAACCATCACTATCAGCTACTTGATGATACAACGTCTTATCCACACTGCCAGAACTGTCATATATCGTGTCGGGATATAGAACCTCTCAGTGAAGTGGATCCACTAAGCTCTGCTTGAAGGCACTAAGAATTCATCTGAAAAGTATGATATTGTACCCATGCCGGCAAGACATGGTTTATGGGGGCTATGAGTTGTCTGAACTCTCTCCTGTATCGGTGCTCAATAGTAGTCCCAATAATATATACCCTTGTTCAAATGTATAAAACAACACTTTTTCTCTGGTTTGAGATAATTATTCAAACTATCATCTTAAAAGAGGTAACTGCTCTGAAATATCTATGAAACTCATTGCTCATTTAGAAAACAGTTTCTCTTTGCTCAATGTAAACATACATTCTGGGTTGAGGTAATTACTCAAAAAGAGCCTTTTTAAAAATAATTGTTTTGTACTCAATCTTTCTGAAAACTTATTTAACTTTTCTAAAAATAAATATTCTCTTTCTTTATGTAAAAATGAAACATTTGGGAAATACTTAGTTCCCTCATACTCTTTCTTAAATCTTGGTTAAGCTCTTTCTCAAACTCCACTTTACTTTCTCAAAACTCAGTTTAAACAATTGTGTTTTGTTTAAAAGATTCTCAATAAGAAATCAATGAATACTCAAAAAATAGGGTTCATGCTGAAAAATAGACATGAACAATCAACTCAATAATCTCAATGCAAGATATAGCAATTCAATAATTAGGAAATAGAATTCAATAATCAGTAACTCAAGAACTCATAACTCATTATCAACTCATCTCAAGAATACTAAAATATAAGGATATAACCCCATATTACTCTTTTACTGATTTGAAAGTAGATGTCGGGCGTGAGGACGAACTAGTCCAACATGATGATAGCCTTACATATCTGAAAGAACAAAGTTCTGGACGAAATCGACAAAGCTCGAAGAACGCTCAAAACCCTAGGTTTTCTCCTCTTGGAACCTTTATCTAATGACTTGAAGTGTTAATGAAAATAAAAAAATTGATCAACACTTTCTAAGCCCTTAACTAGGTGAAAACGTCGTGGTTTAGACTTAGAATAGGGGTTAAAACGGCGTAGTTTAAATACCAAGCGCATAGGGAAAAAAACAAATTGACCGCAACTTAAAAAACTGACGGGGTGCCCTTCAAGGAAGGTTTCACGGACCATTTAAGGCTCCATGGTCCATGAAACTCTTCATGGGCTGTATAGTCGTCTGTGAACATTCGTCTGAACATTCATCTGTCTGACAGGGCTTCACTAAAATTGGCATAACATTTTACTCCGAACTTAAAAACGAGGCAAACTTGGTGGCGTTGGAAAGATGACTCAAAAATCTTTAATTTGATAGGTCATGGACCACCTAATTCATTATGTGCTGAGAGATAAGATTGTTTGAAGTTGACCCAATACTTAAAAGCTGATGGGTGACTTGTACGGACTCATAAACGGACTGTACAAGCCACCACGAGGCGTCTAGGGTCCCGTCCAGTTGACTCCCACCTTGGAAGCCTTAGACGGTTGGTCACCTTTCCCTAAACGTGTCGTGAACCCCTAAACGATCCGTATAAGGAGTCGTGAAGGGTACATGATCCATTTTGGGTGTGTGGACTTGCCCGCTAACCCTCTTTAGCCTTTCTCAAAGTTCGAGGTGTTACACGAACATTTAAATTTTAAGAGTAGAGTTGCGATGTGTTATAGTATGATTCGGGTCTTAGCTTAGAAATTTTTGAGGTGTTACATGCGGGTCACAACTCAATTTACTCAATTCATACTATGTTTTAATTGTCTAATCAACCCAAATTTGAACAAGTTATAATTTCATGAGCTAATTTTGTATTCTTATTTGACTATTGGTCAAATCTAATACTACTTCTGTCCTTATTTACTAGTCAAATTTTGACTTTTCATGAGCTAATTTTGTGTTCTCATTTGACTATTGGTCAAGTCTAATACTCCCTCCATCCTTATTTACTAGTCAACTTTTGACTTGGCATAATTATTAATAAAATAATAATTGTTAGAGTGAGTTTATCATTTTACCCCTACTAACTGATAGGGTCTCAAACATATTTACTCAGTACAGTTTTCAAAGACATTAATTCATTGTTAATAAATTGAAGGTGTAATAGGAAAAAATTGTTCTTCCTTGATTTGTCAAAAATGACAAATAAAAAGAGAAATCAAATTAAAAAATATTTGACAAGTAAATATAAACAGAGGGAGGACTAAGTATTACAATATCAGACTTGTCATTATTTTCAATTACATAAATGAGAAAAATTTCTTTAAATTTGCGATTGGAAAAAAATAAATATATTTAAGAAGTTCCTCTTAACTGGAAATAAAGATTAGCTAAAAAGAAAAACTAATGAAATGCATAACTATTATTCATCTCTACGTACACACATTTGAAATGCAATAAATTATACTGTTAGATTGAATTCAAACAACAACAAAAAACTAATATTGCTAGTTATCCTCTGAATTCATTGGACACTTCTTTTTTTTAAAAATCAATGAAAGTTTACAAACTATCTTTATGAATCCATTTTTAAACACAATACCCCTTAATCCATTATATAAAATTGGGATAATGGTCTGAAAAATACCCCAACTTTGGTTGGATTTGTTGTTGCGATACTAAACTTTAATGAGGACCTATTACCTCCCTAGACTATTTAATACCGTATTTTAAACATATATATTTGCCCACGTGGACATAAAAAATAATGCAAAATTATAAATAGTAATGTGTCCACGTGGGCACATATATACCTTTAAAATATACTATTAAATAGTTCAGGGGGTAAAAAATACGGTATTAAATAGTCTAGGGAGGTAATAGGTCCTTATTAAAGTTTAGTATCGCAACAACAAATCCGACCAAAGTTGGGGTATTTTTCAGACCATTATCCCAATTTTATATAATGGATTAAGGGGTATTGTGTTTAAAAATGGATTCATAAAGATAGTTTGTAAACTTTCATTGATTTTTAAAAAAAAGAAGTGTCCAATGAATTCAGAGGATAACTAGCAATATTAGTTTTTTGTTGTTGTTTGAATTCAATCTAACAGTATAATTTATTGCATTTCAAATGTGTGTACGTAGAGATGAATAATAGTTAAAATTCATTTGATCTTGTTTAAACTTTTTAGCGGATGAAGTAAATGTTATTATGTATTGTTTCAAATGTTAAAAGACACTCTCATATATTGATGCATGAGTTATTTATACAATATCTCTATTTTGATTTTTAAAAAAAATTGTCCAAACGAATTCATAGGATTACTAGCAAGTTAAGTTTAGTTTGTTTTTGTTTAAAACTCAATCTAACAATTTAATGTATTGTTTTGATATTCACGTAGCTACTTCAAAAGAAACTTGTCTAAAATTATCTATAGGGGAAAGGGGTTGGATTTTTAAATGTATAGAGATGATTAATAATTATGCATTTCAGTTTTTTTTTTCTTCTTATTTTCTTTTGCTTATATTTATTCTCAATTAAGAGGTACATAAATACCAAAATGTTTAAATTGCAAACATGAGAGAATTTTTACTCCATCTGCTAAACAATTAAAAATGGTTCAACGGGTTTTCTATTATGGATTTAGGGTATTGTATCTAAAATTGGATTCTTAAAAAATGACATGTAAATTTTAGTTGACTATTGAATTTTTTTTCTTAATTTTAACTTGTTGAAAATATGGGCATAATTTGATTACCATATTGTCCAGAAAAATTCAAAAGTGAGATATATTGTGTAAATCCAATATAGTTTTGACTCTTACTGATATGCCAACATCCAAGAAATTATAAATAGCCATTTATTCTTGTGATGAATATCATTAAATTACAATAGAGAAAAAGAATTGTTTTTTTTTTCCTCAACATGAATATTTACAACACTATTTTAATCATTTCATTTTTATTTATCTTGTCCTTGAGTGGAATTGTTGCTACTGCTTCTACTAAGGGTCCTTTAACTCGTTACCAAATTTGGATTGCAAGTGACCTCCCTAATGGAACAAATCCTTTATTTGTCCATTGTTGGTCCAAAGACAATGATTTAGGAACTCATTTTCTTAATCCTGGACCTGAGGGTTATCATTGGCATTTTCATGAGAATATTTGGCAGACAACTAAGTACAAGTGTGAATTTGTTTGGGTTACTAAGACCGTAACCTTTTATGTTTTTGAAAGTGATTCAGACAAGTGTAGAGGTCGTGGTGATATATGTTATTGGTTGGTTAGGGAAGATGGCTTTTATTTTGCAAATTATATCAACCCTTTTCCATATGACTTTAAACTCATGATTTCATGGTGATATGATATATATGATCAATAGTACGAAATATCACGACAATTGTATGAGTAGAATAAAATACTAATGGCTTATTAAGTATTATGAATTGTAGTTTTCTCATGATATATATATAAATTACATATGATGATTATTCATGAATAGTAATGATTATTTCAACTCAGAAGACTCAAATATGACTATATCTTTGACTTTATTATGATCGCTTAAACTGTTATGATTTTTATAAATTGTGCATTCAATTATTCTATTTGTTTAATCTTCAATTTCTTTTTAAAATAAACTTTATGTATTTAGAAATTACATTAAAAAACAGTTAAATATTTAAAAAGTATTTGAAGGAACTGTGGTCAAAGAAAACATTCGTTGACTTTTCAAATAGTAACTAAGAAAAATATAAAATAGAGAAAAAAAATAGTTAGGACTTTTTCGACTTATGGAAAAAGTATTATATATTATTTTTTTGATTGAGAGTTCATGATCAAAATCAGAGGCGTATTTAGGATTTATAGATAATGGGTGCACTACTAAAAAAAGGTGGATCAAAGACATAAATTTGATCGATTAGATTCTTTTTACTGAAAACCATTAAAAATTTTAAAATCTTAGGTCCAAAATTAATTTTTATTTATCCAAACCAGTTACAAAATCTTAGAAAGAAAACTAAAACAAGATACATAAAAGATTCAAATTTCTAACCTCACCTAGAGAGGTGCACCCAATTATCATCGTACTACATTATATGATACTTCGAGTGTGAGTTCACACATCTATATTTAAATATTTTTTTAAAATATAACACTACTATATATGATTACGGGAGGGGACCATGGGTTCACGTGAACCCGGTGATCCCGTCCTGTATACGCCCCTGATCAAAATTACATAGGCCGTTCATGATCAAAATTACATAGGCCGAGATCATACCATAGAAGAAGGTGTCACAATTTAAATTATGGAATCGTGCAGACACCTACTCTAATTTAACTAGATAGAAAAATCCTTACCATCTCCATTGACAAGAATAAAGAAATAAGAAAATTCCTTTCAAAAACATCATAAATAAATCAACATCTCTTAAAGACCTAGTGAAGACAATACAAGGGTTTCTAACAGGGTACGGATATAAGATAAATAACGTAAAAGATCGGCACGACTTTCATTTAAAGATGAAGTAGATGAAAGTTGATGATGAGTGACTATCATCCTACGCTTCAAACAACCAGAAACAAACCTACACCAACAAAGGAGTAGCTAGAGTTTTGAAAAGTTGGTTTTGAACTTTGAGTTAAAAGTTGAGAATTTGGTCCGTTTTGAGTTTGAAAGGTTAAGTTGTTAAGAAAGTGGTTTTGGAGTCTTTTGGAGTTTCGAATGTCGAAATGGGAGTATGTTGACTCCATTAATCCCGTAACGTGGTATCTAAGCTGTGAGAGTTGTTGATTTCAGATTTCTAGTCTATTTGAGGATTTGAGGTCCTAAGTTGTGAGATTTTAGTCTTTGGGTTAACTTTGGTCAGCATTTGGGTTCGGATGCTCAGATCAGAATTTCGAGAGTTCTATTAGATTTGGGGGATGATTTAGCCTAATTGAGGTTTTGGTTGATATTTGAAAGGTCCCGAGCTTATTTTAGTCTTTTAGGAGTTGAGTTAGTTTCTTGTGGTTTTCACGAATGTCGGGTCAAGGAGACCTCAAATTCGTATTTTGATGGTTCCATTGAGTCCGAAATGTCGAGTATAATGGATTTACATATTTGGTTTGTGTGTACGGGGTTCCGAACGAATCTCGAGGGTCATTTCAATGATTTAAGACTTGGCTATGTTTTTTAATGTTGCAGGCCTCACTTTTGCGAAAGTCTTGTCGCTTAAGCGACCTCCGCTAAAGCGAAGGACATGTCTCTTAAGCGACCTTTGCTTAAGCAAAAGAGGCGTCACTTTTGTGAAGGTCGCGCTTTTAGCAAGATTCGATTTTGCGAACTCTTGATCGCTTATGCGATATCAAAAAGGGGTTTTGGTCTGCCATTTCGAGGTTTAAGCCCCATTTTCTATTTTTGAGCTTGGTGAACCCTTGGTGGCGATATTTAAAAGGATTTTCTGTGTTAAACATTTGGGTAAGCTTCTATAATCCTAAATATTATTTCCCTTTGATTATTTATAGGTTTTAACATCAAAATATGATATTTTAGTTGGTGAATGATGAGGTTATTCAAGAATTCAAGTTCATAATTAGCTAATATAGAGATTTTGAATTGACTTTAAGTCCCATTTCGAAATGATATCCCCAATGAATTTCTAAAACCTAGAGTAATTTTTTCAAATATTAAATTTTGGATTCAAACCTTAAATTTGGAATTGGGTTTGGAATTGATTGACCCACTTCTCTAAAAAATTGATGTAGGTATTGTTGTTTACGGAAAGTGATATCAGAGAGGGTTTTTGGCATACCAGTTCAGGCTTTAAGCCTCATTTTCCATTTTTGAGCTTAGTGAACCCTTGGTGGCGATTTTTGAAAGGATTTTTCGTGTTATACCATTTGGGTAAGTGTCACGACCCAGACCGTTGTGATTGGCACCCACACTAACCCTCTGGTGGGAGAATCATTACTACAACCCAACTAACAATTTAACTTAAAATTAAGGCATTTAAAGATACGGAAGCAGGTTTAAATGACAAAAAAATGGAGTCCCCATAAACTCCAAAGGTTTAAACAATTAACTAACAAAACTAATGCATAAATTCAACCCCTAGAACCTTAAAGTCATTGTACCAAAACTCTACGAACGACAAGTCTAAGAACAAGAGGTACAACCCCGAAACTAAACAAACACCTTTAACAAATAGTTTGAGTCTGAAGAGAGTGGACTTAAATAAGAAAGATCCATGGCAACTTGAAAGAACTGGCTCACTCTTGAATTCGGTCACGCTCAATAGTCACTTAGCTGAGGTCTATAAATAGCCGTCTAAAGATGCCCTGTACTCAACAAAGAACAAGCAAGTGCAGTATCAGTACACAACCACAGTGTACTGGTAGGAACACGCGGCTATCCCAATAAGTGAAAGACATGCAAGTAACTACAACATTATAAAACAAGCATATACCAAACATATACAATATTAGTCATCTTTTCAGGATCAATGTAGCATTTAACGTTCTCAATAATACCCATTGGTTATCATTTTAGAGCAACAAATAGTCTTTCAACCTCAATCACCATTAGATATGAACGTATCATCACACTAGATACACAACACAATTTAATGGTCCTCTAACGGAACCCAATTCAATGGTCCTCTCATGGAACCCAAAACCCAAATTGTTAGTGTACCAATTTGTGGTACCCGATCCAATGTTTATGCCGAAACGTGGCAACCAATCCCATATTTATGTCTGAACCTGGAAACCAATTCCATATTTATGCCGGAACATGGCAACCGATCCAAGTTAGTGTGTCAGAACGTAACACCTGATCCATTCAACAAACCACAATCACAATCACAATGTATATTCTCACAATCATACAACAAGAGGTGATTCATGGCATACAATTATTCAATTATCCTCATTTACGATTAGGGTGATCAATAATGCAACATTCACACACATACATTATAATGAGCAATTACAAACATATATCACACCAACATGAAATCACAACCATCACCTACCTCGAATCCAAGCTTGAATCCCATAAGGCACTTGAATCTTCTTTTTTCGGATTCTTCTCACTTGTTCGTGGTCTAAAAACATACAATTAACGTAAGGATCAACATTCAAAGGTCCAATTATCCGGATTATAACCAACCCAAGACCAAACCCAAGATCCTAATATCCAGATTAGGTCATTTTCCACCATAATTTCCAGATCAAAACCCTTCCCCAATGATAATCACCCACAAATTTACATTCTACGGATCGAAAATGGGATTCGGTGACTTAAAACCTTACCTTTAGCCTCAAGAATGGTGGAAAACTGTCAAGAAAGCACCTGGGTCGTCTCCTAGCTCTCAAAGTTGAAACTTGCAGAATAAAATGATTTTGGGGTTTATATCCGACTTAAATCGCGATTGTCCCGCTATGGCGGCCCCCAGCCCGCCACAACGGCTTATAAGGAAACGGAATGTCGAATTAAGAGCTCCAAACCCCCATTTCACAACACACCTTCACCCCACGACACTTAGAAAATACCCGTTCACGCTAAGAACAATTTCGAGAATTCTACTTTCCCGAATTCAGTATCATAAAATGGTACGGGTTTCTTAACGTCTTAGCTATCCACTCATTCGATAAATTTCATTATTACACTTCTCATTCATAATCAGATTTCCCTAGACTCTCCTAAGTCTGATTTCGTCCAAATCTGGACTAGGCTAGGAAATTTCAAGTTACTACTCAAAAGTTTTTCTGGTTCAATTCTTTCCCCATTGAATTTTCCCTAACGACGGAATCAGATCATTACAGTAAGCTTCTATAATCCTAAATATTTATTTACCTTTGATTATATATGGGTTTTAACATCAAAATATGGTATTTTGGTTGGTGAATGATGAGGTTTTTATAGAACTCACGTTCTTAATTAGCTAAAATGGAGATTTTGAATTGATTTTAAGTCCCCTTTCGAAATAATATTCCCTAATGAGTTTCTAAATCCTTGAGTAATTTTTTCAAATATTAAATTTCTGACTCATACCTTAAATTTGGAATTGATTGACCCACTTCTCAATAAAATTGATGTAGGTATTGTTGTTTTTGGAAAGTGATTGTGAATACTTGATCATGTAAGATTGTGTGTCTTTGGAAGTTATTCGGAAGGGGAAGACTCAACTCTTGAAATAAATATTGATTGATTTAAGGCAAGTAATCTCAAAATTACAGGAATCCAACCTTTTAGTTTACTTATTACCAATATCCCCTATAAGTTTTACAAATTTTCGAAATCCCTCATTTTTGCGCATCAGATTAGTGTATCTCGCGCATCAGATTAATGTATTAGCATTTATATTATTGTATCTCGCGCATCAAATTAGTGTATCATGTATAAAATGTAATGTATCTTACTTAACGATTAATGTATCTCGCACATCAGATTAATTTATCAGCGCTTATATTATTGTATCCGTTTAACCGATTTCTGTAATTATAAACTTTTAAGGGATAGATTGTAATTTTACCTTAACAGTATGTGATTTCTGTAATTTGCCCAACATTTTATTCTAGTAGAACTTGTGTACTTCCTTCGTTGCCTATGTGATGGGAGTAATGAGAATAAGGTGAAGGATTAATTGTCCACTTGTTACATCTAAATGAATAAAAAGGGGTTGAAATGAAAAAGGTTATGTGATGAACATAATTATGTGAATTGCCTTATTGTTATCCTTGTTGATTGATTGATGAAATGCTTGAAAGGATGAATGTGGACTTGAATTGTGTGAATTGTTGTCTCTTTCATGTGGTGTGATATTGCTTGTATGCAGTGATTGTGAACATCATGATGAGACATGAGATGATTTATGATGTTGAGGTCTTTGTCGGTGAGTATTATGATGTCAAGTTCTTTGCCAGCGAGTGTTGTGATCCTGAGGTCATTTCCATCAAGTGTTTATAAAGCCGATGAAAATGATTTCGGCTAGTGATTTGACATAAAAGTCGATGGAAAATGGTTTCGGCTAGTCATTTGACATAAAGTCAATGAAAAATAGTTCTGCTTAGTGATTTAATATAAAGTCGATGGAAAATGGTTCCGGTTAGTGATATTGTGCCGATGAGAAATAGTTCCGGCAAGAGATTGATTATTGTGAGTTGATGCATTTGATGTTTATGTGTGACTTTCTTGCTAATTTTGTGATTTATGTACTTGTTGCGTATGACTGAACTACTTGACTTTGAGAATGACTTATTTGATTCGTTTGATTGTTGAATTGTAAAGATTGAACTGTGAATATTGAGCCAAAAGAGTTGTTTATTATAGAATTATTAGGTTTGGCTGATTTCTGTGCAGGTTGTAGTTTGAGGAGTTCCATTGGAGTTCAAGGGGTACTCGATTTCTAGCTAGGTGCCTTGTTTATTAGGTTGTTTGTTGGGTACCGTATTGTTGATAATCACCCCTTACTTTTACACTTATGTAGGTTCTGAGCTCGGACTAGTGTAATCTTATTCTTCTCCTCTTAACATTGGAAGCTCGTTGACGGACTTATGAGGTAGTTGCTTGTCATCTCGGCGGACCCTCTTTTCCTTTTATCATGTTTTGTTCTACTTGAGAAGCAAAGACATTTAAGACTTGTATTTATATTTTGAATTATGTATTTTTATTAGTGGCTTGTACACTTGACAACCAGATTATGGGGTTTTAATAGAATGAATAATGTTTCCACCTTTGTCTTGTTCTTGCTTTATTGTTTCCGCATTTCTTTTGTTTTCATTGGGTTGAGACTGACTTATCTTGATGGAAATAGAAGGCGTTTATATATGATATTTTGCACCAAATTCACTTAATCCCTAGAATTATAACGACAGAGCAAAATGAAGAGATGACAAAGGCACCGACTATGGAGGAAGTGAAGGAGGCAGTATTCAGCCTAAATAAGGACAGTGCGTGTGGGCCAGATGGATTCTCTGGCGAATTTTCTCAGCCCTACTGGGAGATAATTAAAGGGGACATCTGGTGGATGGTAACAACTTTCTTTTGTGGTAGTGAAATTCCCAAATTTATCACACACATGAATGTGGTTCTTATTCCTAAGAAGGAGAAAGTTACTAAGTTCACAGACTTGAGACCAATCAGCCTTAGCTCATTTGCTAACAAGATTTTGTCAAAAGCGTTATATGCGAGGATAGCACCAATACTTTCTAATATCATATCTCAAAATCAGTCGAAATTTATGAAAGGAAGAAGTATTGCGGAAAATGTTCTTCTAGCTCAAGAGATTATCAGAGATATTAATAGAAGAAATGAATTTCATAATGTGGTTATGAAATTAGATATGACAAAAGCATACGATAGGGTGTCATGGATTTTCCTTACAAAAGTTATAAGGAACTTTGGATTTGATGAAAGAATTATTAATATGGTATGGAGATTAATATCAAATAATAGGTATTCAATTTTGGTCAACGGGTAGGCCTTTGGATTCTTAGAATCATTGAGAGGATTGAAGCAAGGTGATCCCCTATCTCCCACATTGTTCATCATAGCGGCGGAGGTGCTCGCGAGAAGTCTTAACAGATTGAATGATGAGGTGAATTTTAGAAGATTTGGCATGCCTAAATGGAGCAAAGATATTAATCACATGTCATATGCAGATGACACAATCTTTTTTTGTTCGGGGCATGAGAGGTCGATGAGGAAAGTGATGAAGTGTTGAAGAGATATGAATATGTATCGGGGCAACTCATTAATCTCACAAAGAGTTATATATATTTGCATGAGAATGTGCCGACTACTGTCTGTCACAAGATTAGGAGAATTAATGGTATTTCTCAAGGAGCTTTCCCATTTACATATCTTGGATGTCCTATATTCTATGGGAGGAGGAGGATAGCACACCATGAAGATCTCATAAAAAGAGTGACAAAACGTGTGATAGGATGGTAGAATAGATTGCTAACATATGGAGAGAGGTATGTTTTAATAGCTCATGGTCTACAATCAATGCCTATTTATTTATTATCAGCAACGAATCCCCCTAAAGAGGTAGTGGATCACATTCACAAGATATTAGCTAAATTCTTTTGGAGACATATAGGAGGAGTTAAAGGGAAACATTGGGTTGCATGGGATGGGATTTATTATGCTTGCCTAAGGATGAGGGTGGTTTGGGTTTTAGATCGCTCCATGATGTCTCAGATGCTTTGTTAGCTAAACTCTGGTGGATATTTAGAACTTCCACCAATTCCCTATGGAGTGAATTCATATGGAATAAATACTGTAAAAAATGGCATCATATTATGGCTCAGGGGATTCGAGCCTCGCATGTGTGGGAAAAAATGATTAAAATCAGGGAAGATGTAGAACATAATATATGGTGGCATATCAAATTGGGAGACGCGAGCTTCTGGTATGATAACTGGACAAAGCAAGGGGCATTGAATTATGTTGAAGAGGACAGAAGAGGGGAAGAGGAGATGGAAGTCAGAAGTTTCATAGTTGGAAATCAGTGGGACAAGGACAAACTATTAAACTATGTATCGGAGGAAATGACTGAGCATATTATGACCACGATATCGCCGAAAATCAGTAGTGGAGATCAGGACAAACCATGGTGGATGAGCAATGCAAATGGAGTTTTTTCTGTAAAATCGGCATGGGAAGTTATGAGGAAGAAAAGAGAAAAGAAAGAAAAATATGCTCTAATATGGATGAAAGGGATGCCTTTTAAGATCATTTTTTTTCCTATGGAGATCATGGAAAGGGAGGATTGACACTGATGATAATTTGAGGAGGATGAGAATTAATATTGTATCTCGATGCTGGTGTTGTGAAACACAATAAATAGAAACAATGTCCCACTTATTCCTAACCGCCTACATAGCCCAAAAGTTATGGAGGTACTTTGCTTCTTGTGCAGGTCTGGACATAGAAGGAAAAAATCTAATGCAGACAATCAAGTGTTGGTGGTACGCTGAAGCTCCTAGCAAACTTAGGTTTGTGTTTAGAGCCATACTAGCTTTGATATTCTGAAGTCTATGGAAAAGAAGGAATCATATTAAGCACGGAGGACAGCTGCATCTTGAAGGACTGGTGCAGCAAGTGACAAAGCAGATACAAATGTTGATAATGGGGAGAAGTGCAGAAATTAAAGTAACAGGGAAGTCTTGGTCTGAGATGGTAACAATACTAGGAACGTACAAGCCTAGACTTTATTACTACATTGTAAAATGGAAATCACTGAATGTGGGTCAGGTGAAATGTAATACCGATGGAGAAAGTAAAGGAAATCTAGGAGAGAGTGCATATGGATTTTGTTTTAGGGACAGGAATGGGGACATACTTCATGCTCAAGCTAAAGGCATAGGATTTGCTACCAATATAGAAGCTGAGGCAAGAGCAATACAAGAAGCTTTGAACGTAAGTGCTAAGAAAAGTTATCGGAATGTGGTGATTGAAACAGATTCTCTAACTTTACATAACATCATACTAAGAATTTGGAGAGTTCCATGAAAAATTGCAGATATAATGAAGGAAATGTGTCTGCAAAAGGCTAAAATCAAGCATATCTTCAGAGAGGGCAATCAGATGGCAGATTATTTAGCTATTAATCAACCAGATACACAAGAATTTAGGAGTTTCTCAGAGCTACCAGAAGCTGGTAAACGCATTATTAACATGGATAAAACACAGATTCCAGCTATCAAATTAAGAACAAAGCAAATCAGATATCAGGACAATCCAGCAACAGACATACAAACAAATAGGGGAATGGAGCAGTAAGGATATCAACATCAAAATATGCCTTCAGAAGGGAGGAAGACAAGGAAGAAGACGTACCGCTTCGTAGCGAGTACTCCAGCTGCAAAACACGGAGAAATAGAAGAGGAGGCGGCACTAGTCCAACTACCGCCGGAAGAGTGCACTTGGGAGGGGCGAAAGAGGCGGATGTTGTCAGGAGTTCTTTCCTAATTATAAACAAGGTTTGGTCTAGTTTAGGCTTCAATTTTGTACTCCATCCGTTCCATTTTATGTGGCAACATTTGACCGGGCACGGAGTTTAAGAAATAGATGAAGACTTTGAATGTTTACCAAATTGCCCTTCAAAAAATAATAATATTAAAATTTAAAAACAAAATATACGGATTCCAAATTTTTTTAAAAGTACACTCATTTTCTCTCTCCTATATATTGGTGAAGGATAAAGTCAAAAAAGATAAATGCACAGTGACTTTTCAGATTTATGTTCCTAAAATTACTCATTTTCCCTTTTCTCTATCTAAGTAGTTTAAGAAATACTCTCTTTCTCTTATGAAAAAGATCGTCCCATCTTTGCAAACCATGTTTTTTTTTGAAAATCCTCTTCTTGATTCCAATTATTTTTAGATTTGTGGCGCCAAAATCACATTAAATTTATGGCGCGAAATCATAATTTTGTTTGAATTTTTTCAACAAGTGCTATTAAGAGAGATCTTTTTTATATTTTCATGTCATTTTTTCCCTTTGTTACCTTTGAATAATTTCTCTTGCAGGACTATTGTATTGTTTTCTTTCATCTCCTTTTTTTTGTTTCTTGCTTATACTCCAGAAATGAGTATAGTTGTATTTTCGGAAGATCCAACCACTAGAAACAAGCGATTAAAATTTGAAGAACGTCAAGCCATTACAGATTGGCTTTTGAAAGAAAGCAAGGAAGGAAAACTCAAATATGGATCTTTAAAACAAGCTGGTATTTTGTTCAACAAATCAAGAAGAACTATTTTACGCATTTGAAAGCAATGTAAATCATATGTTGATAATGGTACACCGTTGGATGTGTCTTCGAAACTTGTAGGCAGAGTTGGAAGAAAACGGGTGGAAGTTGACATTAATCAAGTTAAAAAAATTCCACTTTGTCGTCGAACAAATATTCGATCTCTGGCTTTTGCGATGAACATGGCAAAATCAACTGTCTTTCGACGGATAAAAGATGGCACTATTCGAACACATACCAATTCCATTAAGCCTCAACTAACCAAACAAAATAAGAAGGTACGACTTGAATTTTGTTTTTCAATGCTTGATCAGAGTACAATTCAGACAAATCCGAAATTTGTGAATATGTTTAATTATGTTCACATTGACGAGAAATGGTTTTTTTAAGCTAAAAAGAGTGAAAGGTACTACCTACTTCCTGAAGAATATGAGCCTGATCCATATCGCTCTTGCAAAAGTAAAACTTTATTCCAAAAGTTATGTTTATGGCTGCTGTTGCTCATCCTCGATTTGATGAAAATGGAATTGAGCTATTTTCTGGAAAAATGGGTATTTTTCCATTTGTAGTTAAGGAACCAGCTAAGCGGAATAGCAAAAATCGAAAAGCAAGAACTCTCGAAACAAAACCTATTCTATCAGTAACTATAGATATCACTAGGGCTTGTTTGATTGAGAAAGTTCTTCCTGCCATTAGATCAAAATGGCCAGCTTCAGATTCAAACATTCCTATCTTTATACAACAAGATAATGCAAGACCACATATTGGTGTCAATGATTTGGAATTTGTTGAGGCTGCCCAAAAAGATGGATTCGACATTTGTCTATGTTTTCAACCACCTAACAGCCCTGATTTAAATGTGTTGGACCTTGGATTTTTTAGAGCAATCCAATCTCTTCAATATCAAAAGGCTCCTTCAAATGTTGATGAATTAGTGGAAGCGGTGGAAAGATCTTTTGATGAAATGAAGGTTGAACAACTCAACCATGTATTTCTTACTTTACAATCTTGTATGATTGAGGTGATGAAAGATAATGGAGGCAACAACTACAAAGTGCCTCATTTGAACAAAAACAGATTAGAAAGAGAAGACAATCTTCCTCTTCAACTTTGTTGTGATATTGGTATTGTCAATCATGTTTCAACTCTACTTCAACAATGATATGGATTACTAGTATGGCAAAATTTTCTTTTTTGAAATGCACTTTTGATAATTTTGCAGGAACATAGAAAATTTTAACAAATGAAAACTGAAATGATGTTTTATAAGTAGAGAAAGTACTAGTATTGTGTACATCCAAGGTGATCACCATGTAATTTTTGTACTCCTTTAATATGTGAAAGTTGAAATGATATTTTGTCAAGTATATTAGGAGCATTACTATTGTTTACAATCATGGTGACCATATGTAATTTTTGTACTTATGGCTATTAGTTATGAAAGTATAACAAAGACTACGATGGATCCAAAGTAGCATGAATTATTTATAGCATTGTCACCATTTTTTTGGGTGCCTTATTGCTAATTTAATTTTAAAAACAAATTTCATTGATATTGAATTAAAATTGTAAGTTGAGAGCAATGTTACGAAACGATTATTATTGAATTGTTCACTATCTAGTTTGAATTTGAAGTTTTTGATTTTCCTTAAATAGATTGTAATTTAAGATAATCATCAAATTCATGTTTGAATACTTTTCATTAAAATCATTACCTTACTAAGTGAAAGTCCCAAAATTTTAGTGAAAAAATAAGGAAGCAATGTAATGTAAAAATGCAAATCTTTTTTTCTTGGTGAAACATTAGAAAGAACGAAGAATAATTGTGGACAAAAAAAAAATTATACAAATTGGAAAGAGTACAAAATGCTTAGGAAAAAAAAATGGAGTAAAGAATGGTATTCTAGTCATATACAACAAAAAGCTGCAACATTGTTTTTATAGGAAAGAGAAATTGCAGGTTCAATTAATTATTGATGACCTTTTATAAAAAAAAATAGGAGTATTATTTTTAAAATTAAGTGGGATCAATAAGGGTAAAAGAAGAATTGTATGTTTAAATATTTGCCATATAAGGAAATATGACATTCTTTTTTGGACCGATCAAAAAGGAAATGTTGTCACATAAAATGAGACGGGGAAAGTAATATTTGGACGTTTTGGCCAAACTGATTTGGCTTTTGCTAGTTATTATTAATAAAAAATGGCCACCAAAAATTTGACCTGTCTTTGTCCGTGTCTTGCAAGCACTAAATAAACTAGGTGGGATAGATGGTAAATGTTTGAGTCTATTACTCATATGATCACTCAATTATTTATAATTACTTAATAAAATTATGTTTTTTTTATTTCTAACAGAAAAGTCACTTGATTTCATTTTTAAAACAAAATTGAGGAGCGTAAATGATTTTCACGTATAAAAAGCAGGCATCAAAGACTGTAAAGGCTAAAGAACAACTTGACCCTTGTTAATATCTAACGAATAATATACTTTATAGATGATGAAAGTTTTTATACCCATTCGTTCACACTTCTTTTTTTGTCCCCCTATTCTGTGGCTCAAGGCTATTCCTTTGGAAATGAAAACAACACTCAATTTATATAATATTGAGAGAAAAAGTTAAAAGAATAAAAAGAAAAGAGTGTGTTGATTACGCCCGAATTCAGCATTGAATATGTAAAAATGAACCTAGTAACGCAAAATGAATTAGATTTTTGAACCTATAAACTTCAAATTCTGACTCTCCTCTGAATATGTGCAGAGAATTCTTCTTGTGCAAAGCTTGGAAGGATTCTTTCTTGATAATGCATGGCCCAGAATAAGAGGCTTTTTTCAGAGTCACTTTCTATCATCTTCCTTAGTTTTTGGCATTGTGAGACTTGTCTTGGCATGCGTAGAGATAAAGAATAATTATAATGTATATTTTGTGGGGGTTGAAAGTGAGAGTGGCCTTCCAATTCCTTATCTCTTGGCTTTGATTAGCTTTGTGAGATAATGCATTTTTACTTTCTAAGGTTGTGACATTTTTAATTTTATGACTTTTGAATTTTATATAGATTATTTCAAGTACCATAGAAAATTGGATTCTAAATTTAATTTGTACATATTTAATAAACTTCTTAATACAAATATACTATTTGAATAAAAGTTACTAAGTTCGACCAAATTCGTACCCAGACTTCTGACTTCATCCTGTGCTGTCAATATAAATTGGGTATTCCCACCTCTTTTGTGAGCTAAACAGATAAGAATAGTTTTATGTAACCTTAACTGGTAATAACTTATAACTAATTAATCATCAAGCTTTAGGTTTAAGCCTTTAACAATATGGATTCACTATGTCATGACAATAATGTATCTCTTGCAAATTGGAACTAATTAACTTGGCTCTGATGAAAGATCCATATAAATAATATACGATCAATGTATAAAAGTTAAACTCATTTATGTATCTACATTTCTCAATTGGCATAATGAACAAAAATATGTTTTAGACTAATTGGTAGTATATGTATTGTCCCACCGGTTAACTAATTAATTATCTTGCATCTATGTTTCACAGGCACTTGATAAGTTTCAAAGTCTCTAGAATGTTCTAAAGTCATTATTCATTTAATTTTGCGTGCAAATGCTAAATTATCAACAATAATGGCCTAAATGAGGGGCCATATTTAATGAAAAATAGCTCCAGCAAATCACGTTGCATTTGGTGAGCAAACGTGAATTAAATATAATTTATTAGTCAATGTCCATGAATATTAGAACGTCGTCTCATACCTGAGTGACAGTACAGGATCATCAATAAAATTCACAAATAAAGCAAACAAACTTTAACTAATGACAAGAAATAAACCTCTACAGTCCCAAACTCAAACACATATACAAACTTGATTTAGATAATAGACCAATAACGTGCACAAAATCGATCCAACATACCCCCACCGTACTCCAGCTAGCACCAAGGCAGTTCATGGAATTAAGATAAATCTTCAAGTAATGTCATAGATCTTTTGGTACGATTAATATTGTGTGATAAGAATATGTCACTAAAATTTTAAAGGTAAATTTTTGGGATGGTTAGGCCTGCCATGTTGTGTGAAGTAGAGTATTAATGAGTTAAGAGCGCATACGTTTAAAAGATGAAGATAGTAAAAATGAGCATGCTTAGATGAATGTATGGACATACTATAAGAGATAATATTAGGAATGAAGTTACACGGGACAAGGTGACAATATCCTTTGTGGCAACAAGATAAGTGAAATAAGACTAAGATGGTTCAGACATGTGAATGTGAAAAGGGGGTACGTGGATGCACCAAAAAGGAGGTATGAGAGATTTTGGTTATAGTATATTCTAGAAAAGTTAGAGGTAAACCGAAGAAGAAGTTCAGGAAAGGGTCAACGCAAGGATCTTATTTCGAAGCAATCTCTGGAGTTTTCCCTTATCCGAACGGGTCTTGCAAGAAAATAGGATTTCATATTGAGCTATTGATTTCGGGTTGAGACTTTGCTTGCTTACTTTCACGCTTTCTTCTAAGGGGCACAATCAAAGAAGGTGATTAAATAGGACATGACACAACTTCAACATATATAACGTAGACATGATCCTCAATAGAAAGATATAAATATTGAGGATTGTGATAAAAGAGTAGCATGTAGCCGAGTATTATCATACTTTTATGTGGAAGGAACGCTTGTTTGGTGTGATGTATAAGGTATAATAATCTCACAATTTGCATAGTAATGAGATAAGTTATTCCATATACATGATGAAATAACTTATTTCGAAATTAATTATCTCGAAATAACTTATTCTCCACCAAACGACTGTTAATAATATTACTTATAAGTAGTCATGAAATATCTTGTTCTTCGAAAAAAATTCTATTATTTGTCACTACTTTATTTACTCTTACTATAATTTTTCTTTCAATGATATTTTAATTACACTTTCTTAATCAAATTTTATTGAAAACATTTTCTCTGTTGGAAAAAAAATAATCTAAATATATTGTATGCTCCTCGAATCTCACTTCAAGCAAATTGAGACTTTAAAGTCACATGGAATGGAATAGCATCCAAGGCCAGAAAGTTGCCGGTTGATTTTAATCTACAACCACTATTCAACCCATGTGGAAGAAAAAATACACTCTCTCCGTTTCATTTTATATGTCATTCATTTTTATAAATAATTGGTTCATAATACTAGTCATTTTATAAAATCAATGCATAAATTACCTTATTCTTCCTTTTTTTACCCTTGTGAGTTATTAGTCTTGAAAATATAAATTTAATCAACTTAAAAAAGCTAAGTAAATGATTCATGTTCATTGTTTAAATTAATTAATCAAAATAAATTAATTCGTATTCATTGATTGAAAACTTGAGTTCCAAAAAACTAAATAAGGGTAGAAAGGTAAAGTTATATTATTTTTTAATGCAAGTACAAAATAAAAAAGTTATATATAAAATGGGACGGAGGGAGTATATATTACGTGGTAGGGTCCGCCCTCCATTTGTCACTATTCTTTTTTTCTTTTTTGGGTTAAAGAAAACTTTGGCCTCCCCTCTCTCTAATATAACCTTGACCAATTCTCCAACAAAAAATGGATTCCTTCCATATGCAAAAACACCTTTAAATTCGAATTATTGAAAATTTTAAAAATATATTTTTATTTAACTGATTAAATTTAAATATATTCCTGATCTCTTAAAATGAATAAGATATCGTCCTAAATTCTTATTAAGTGTAGAAGTGTTGGCTTTTAATTACAAGTCTCTTGATAGAAACAACTTGCTATGTAATCCCTAAATTCTCGTCAAAATTAGGGATGCTTTCAATACTTGTCTCAATTTTTTTATTACAAGTCACATGGTATTATAAGAGAGTTAGAAACTACTTATTATGTAATTTCAACACTTTTTTTGGTTTTTTACTAAAAGTCTCATGATCCTACAAGAACTAGAAATCATTTGCTATGTCATGAAACAGATCAAAGATATATCTAATTTAAGTAAAAAAGATATTTCTAAGACTAACAATAATTTGAAAACGAAACTCATAAAAAACTATCACGGATTTTCAATACTTTATCTTCAACAATCTTCATGTTTGAACCTTATTTTACTTGACTAGCTAAGTGATTTTTTTGGAATAATGAAAGATTGGTGGTATGATATAATAAGAGGTCTTAGATTAGAAACATACTAAACATTCGATATGATTATATTAAGCTAAGAAATCAACAAGACACATACAAAGTCTCTCCCTTTTGGTTCATGCATATACAAAAACCACAGCATGAACAAGATGGAGAGTGAGTGACCTTACTATTACATACTCACATGACTCTATTAACTACTAGACCAACCTCTGCAAATGTCAAAAACACCATTGCAGGAGGCCATACATGATATATTTCTAAAAAAAAAAACAAGTAATACTACAATAAGTTACAAAGAGCTGCCCAATCAATCTCCACTGAAGGGTACTTGGGTAAGAAGAAATTTTCTGATTCATCGAAAGATGGTGGTTCAGCGAAATCCAAGAAAGTAATATCAGACTCAGGCGAAGATGATGATTCCTCAGATGGTGCAGGGGATGATGATGATGCCTCAATCTTGATATTAGCATTTTCTGGATAGCTGAATTCTCCTTTCAATGAATCATCTATGGTGATTTCGGACTTTGATGAAGATTCTTGAGCTGAATTTGAATCCACTGGAACTGCTGCTGCTGCGGTTTTGGACTTTCTTGGCTTGGAATTAGATTTAGAACACAAGTCATCTGATTTGGGATTAGCCAAGCTTTGGCAAATGGCTTGAAGTTTAGCATCAACGGAGGAATGTAAAGGCGAGAATTCATTATTTAATTGATGTCTTAGATGTGGAAAATTAAGTCTAGCAAACTCTCCTCTTAGCTTATAAGCAGCTTTGTCATAAGCCAAAGCAGCTTCTTCAGCTGTATCAAAAGTGCCTAACCAAAGCCTGGTTCTGTTCTTAGGAAGTCTAATTTCAGCAACCCATTTACCCCAATGGCGTTGTCTAACTCCACGATAAAGCTTAGTAGCCTTCTGTGAAGAAGCACCACCAGTTTGCTTCATCGGGACTGGTTTCATACCAAGAAAGTTCGTAGAATTCAGATTCTTAGAATATGTTGAAGTAGGTGTTAACAAACCTAAGCTCTGTTGTTGTTGATGCAGTTGTAGTAGTTGCTGTTGATTCTGGAATTGGATCTGAGCTTGGATTTGCAATATCTGAGAAGGGGTTAGATGGTTAAGCCCAATTGAACCTGTTTCAGCTACACCCATATTGTTAAAACACGAATACCCTTGAGAAAACATTTGGGTAGCCGTTGATGGGATTGCACAGAAATCAGTATACAAATTAGGCTCACCAAAAGTATAGAAAGAAGAAGAAGAAGAAGAAGAAGGTGAAGATGAAGAAAAAGAAGAACAAGAAGCACCTTTCATAAAAGGTTCAAGTGCTTTCATAAGTTCTTCTGTTAAAGGATCTGAGAAGTTACTGCTGCTGTATATATCTATAGCTGCTGCCATGGTTAATATCAAAACACACAAAAATTACCTGTTTCTAATATCAAAGCTACAGAACAGGTAGAGATTTATAAAATAAAAATAAAAAAAAGAGTTAACAAGCTTTCTACAAATCAAAGAACCAAAAACCAACCTCAGGGATTCAAAAACAGACCCTTCTGGTTGTTTGGACAAAGAAAACAATTTTTTTTTAAAAAGAGAACCTTGATCTCTGTTCTGGATCACCTGGCTTTCAAAAATAAAACACCCAAAAGGGAGTTTGATTTTTCTATAAAATTTCTCAAAGATTTTGAAATTGAAAATCTCTTTTGAAAGACAGACGACAACAGAAAGGGATCTAAAGAAGCGGGATGTTAGAGAGGGGGAAACGAAAATGTAAATACACACTTAATATTTTAGGTAGCCTCACTGATTTTTTTTCACTCTGAGAAATGTTGAACATCGCCTCTCAATTTAAAGACCTGCTATGTGCCTCTTTCTCTCTCTCTCCTTTCAAATTTGTGTTTTTTTTTAAATATTATATTCATCAATCCACCTTATTAAATTAATTCGTATACTACCTTTACAATTAATTCTTTTTAAAAGTGTTCATATTTATTTATAAATTAATAAAATATTCTTTTATTTGTGATTTCTTAATATATACTCTCTGTCCCTAATTACAATTAATTCTTTTTAAAAGTGTTCATATTTATTTATAAATTAATAAATTATTCTTTTATTTGTGATTTCTTAATATATACTCTCTCTGACCCTAATTACTTGTCCACCTTTCTTTTTATAGTTATCCATAATTACTTGTCCATTTTGACAAATTAAGAAAGGACAAAAAAAACTTACCTATTATACCCTCAATTAATTACTTTTTCAGAGGTAAAACTTTTTTAAAATCTTAAATTTTTAATACATCCACTTCATAATTAATAGGGGTAAATGGTAAACTTACTATGTCATTAATTGTTTTCTTAATAGATGTGTCAATTCAAAAGTGAACAAGTAATTAGGGACAGAGGAACTATATATACAAAGAAAATGATCAACTAATATGAAACGAAAAGAGAATACGGTCATTCGAACTACCTGAGATCTATTTTTACCAGCCCCCTACCTTTAAAGTTGGGATAAAGGTTTGAAAAATATCTCAATTTTGGTCGAATTTGTTGTTGCGATACTAAACATTCATGAGGACCTATCACCTCCCTAGACTATTTAATACTGTATTTTTTACCTCATAAACTATTTAATAGTGTATTTTAAAGGTATATATGTGCCCACGTGGACACATTACTATTTATAATTTTGCATTATTTTTTATGTCCACGTGGGCAAATATATATGTTTAAAATACGGTATTAAATAGTCTAGGAAGGTAATAGGTCCTCATGAAAGTTTAGTACTGCAACAGCAAATCCGACCAAAGTTGGGATATTTTTCAAACTCTTATCCCTTTAAAATTAGTGGGACACTATTCCTTCTATCTTGGGTGCTATATTTTGTTAAGCTTTTAAATTTTATAATTTTTTTATACATAAGAAATTTGAAAGTTATTTTCTGATTACAACATTTTAATTCGTCATTAAATGGTGTATTTATATTATAATATTTATTTGTCGCATAAAAACCTTTTTTATGGCCAATTTTGACATGCGATATGAAAATAAAATGATATGAAGTTAAAATTTTGGTTTAATATGGGATTTGAATTTATTGTATCGTATGTTCTTATCATAAAAATAGAAACTTTCACAAATTGTGAAAATTATTAAATTTTTCTTAATTCTTACAAAATATCAAATGAACAAATCATAGTTTATACTTTATAAGCATCAGAATATCTTAAGACATCATTAAATACAAATAATTTTATTAAAAATCACTAATCAATAATAATAACTTATTATTATTTAGTATAATTTTTATATGGTATGAACATTATTTTTACATTAAACATGAGTGATTTTTTTTTGGTAAATTTAAAATGATGAAGCTTCTTTTACAAAAGGCAAACTTTGAAATGTATGGCAACGTTTCATACGAACTATCCTCTTTAATTTGAAATTTGAAGAAAATCTTACCAACATCAAGTTCAAGTTGCACTACAATATCATAAACTACCAAAATGGACATTTTTGATACATGAAAAACTTGTCTTTTAATTGAAATTTTAGCTACTAAAACTACTTTATACTTGAAAGTTAAAAAGATGGAATATTTGTTATGCCAGAAAAGAAAATTAAGGTTTGAATTTCAGAGAGAGAGGAAATCTTTTTAAAGCATTTATATTATTGTCGACAAAGAGGTAAAATTTTCTTGTTTGATAAATTGATATTTAAAAAATTACTCCCCTCCTTTCCATATTAGTTAATTATTATACTAAAAATAGTTGTTCATCTTATTAAATTAAGAAACTATAAATTATTTCATTTATATTATTTTTTAAATTAATTATTTTTATAAAAATCTTTAAAAAAAATTAATTTATATAAAAAAATATCAATTAATATGAAACGAAAGAATACGAGTAGATGTAAAATTAGATGAAGATTGGTGGAGTAAGTTTGAGGCAAAGCTACCGTAAAAAATTAAGCATTCCTTGTCACATCTAGTTGGCACTGGGTCTTAAAGTGACCGGTAATAACCAGTCAACTATATCGGCTACAACCACTAATGAGTTGCCTCGTGTTAATGTGCCGAACCAAGCTCCACCTGTCAGTGTAAAACGCGTTTTCCTTATCCTGACGTTTCAGCGCCACATTGGCTAAATTTTCACGCATTTCAACGCGTCTTTACAACTTTGACAATGAGACGTGAAACATTATAATTGATGTAACACACTTTCTTATTCCTCTAAAAAAGTTCTAAAATTTATCATATAAATTAAATTATAATAATAATAGTATTAATATATTTAAGTTAGTCTCACAAAATGAGGTTTAAAAGAATAGAGTTAAGTAAACTTTACCCATCTATCTCAATTTATGTCATTTAAAGGTTGTCCAGAAATAGCAAAATAAAAGCTCTTTTCAAAAAGTAAAATTAGTGAGTAGTGAGATTCAAACACACGAGCACTACCTCATTTCAAGGAGGTGAAATTACTGGGCTACAATAGCTTATTATATTAAGAATTTTCAAAATATGCTATTTAATCATTTCGTGTATCATTTTACTTGTATATACAATATTTTTTTTCGACGAAGGGTGTCCAATTAGACACCCTAACCACCATGTGGCTACGCCACTGCACTTCTCTAAATACTTCTCCAGTCTACATCTGCCTCTCATGAAATTGTTCAAAGTCAATCTTTCAGAAATCTACACTGAGAAATTCGTATTGTATATAAAAGAAAAAAATATTAATTATATATAATTTACGCTAGATTAGATTCTATGAATAAATTATTTTTCTTATTTTTGCAATCAAACAATATATAAAGCTAAATTAATTTTACTTATATATGGATAGCTTCTCTTTAATTAGCCATCAAACAATCCTTAATACTTTAATCAGCAACTAAACAACTCTTATGTATACAAATAAAAATTTCTAATAAAAAGAACATAAACTAATCTTTTTTTTTTGTAAAGACTAAAAAACCATTTCTCCCGACCAAAATGAAGAGAGTATTTGTTTTAAAAGTTTTTCTCCGGTGCACCAAAAACTTGTTAAAGATAAACTAATTTTGAAAGGCCAAAAAGCTATTGTATAAACTATTTTTCTAAAGCTATAAAAATGTTAAGAAGTCCAAAAATCAATGAGTTTAGTCAATAGATGAGTATTTATTTACTCATTATCAACTAATACGTACTAGATAAAATAAAATAAAGAAATAGAGTATATAAAAGTAGCTCTTGAATATCTAGAGAGTCGTTTATTCCCCTTTGTAACTTGGACACAACAAAAGACAGAGTTTCCTTTGGATATCATTCTCAATTCATACCAACTCCCATCTAACCAAATGTACACTCCTATCTAATTCCGTCATTAAAATGGACATGTTGCAAGGATGACAAATGTGGTAATAATGACACATAAATATTTTTAAATAATTCAGCTCTTTGTCACAATATTGGACCTAGTAAAAGATAAACACGAAAATTTAAAATTTAAATTCCAAGGCCAGGTTTATCCTTTTTTAAAAAAGAAAATAATAATATTTTTTGGAAAATGGATTTAATAATGAAATGGTTTAGTCACAAATTAAGATGTAATAATTCATTATAATTAACTGATAGTAAATCTTATGTCAAACTAACAGGATTGAGCATTAATAAAAACGAATATCTAAACCGATTTGACAAGAAATAAATACTAGTCGTATTTACCATGATAATGAGGTAATTAGTGAATACTTCTCCATTTTATTTTACTTAACTATTATATTTAAAATAAAATTTTATTTTTATTACTTGTCATTTTAACAAATAATAAAATATTTTTACCATTATTATGCTTATCACTAAAATATTAATTAGTGTCGAACATGAATCATCAATATAAAAGGAAACACACATGGAGTATATGATTAATTAGGAAACTTTATCCACTTGTAACATTTCGTTTTATGAAAATCAAATTATAAAGTTTAATCAACACTTTAAAATATAAATTTTTATTTTATTAATATGAGATTTTTTAAAAATAAATTAATTAGGTGGTGGATAGGGAATAAGTCAAAGTACCGGCGTAGAAGGGAAGTAAATAGCTTTTTATTAAGAAAATAAAAAAAAAGTAGTCCGTAAAAGAAGTGAATGTGGTGAGTGGAGTGAAGAACATAACCATGTGGGCAGGAGAAGACAAAGACAATTTATCGTCAATTGCGGCGCCCATTGGATGTACAATCTAGAATTCTGTGTAGGGGTAATTTCGTCTTTCTCATCCTACTTTCCTTATACTCTGGTTCACGTCCTTAACCATGCTTCATTTTGGTACTCCCTCCGTTTAAAAAAGTAATGGCTTAATTTGACTTGGAACGAGGTTTAAAAATAAAAATAAAAAATTTAATTTTGTGATTTTAAATTAAAGTTATGTCAAATGTACTAAAATGTCATTTAATCTTGTGGTCTTAAACATGTCACTTGGAAAGTTGAAGTTAAAGTATTGCCAAAAAAATAAAGGGATTATTCTTTTTAAAACAAACTAAAAAGGAAACTATACCATTCTTTTTTTAAAAAAGGAATATTTCATGGATGATATTTCCTTCATTCTTTTTTTCTTCTAATATATTAGAGAAGAGTGAATATTTAGTGACTTTTGAGTTAAAATTGAAAGTTGAGTGTGCATAGTTGAATGACTTTTGAGTTAAAATTGAAAGTTGAGTGACTTTCTGAGAGAAGAGTGCATAGTTGAAAGATCATCTGAGATACTAACTCTTTTTTCTTTTACGATTGACTTTCAATTTATATAATCTTTGAATAATTTTTCTTTCATGAGTTAATTTTCAAATTTGAGTTAAATTCAAAATTTATTCCAATTTGAAATCTAGATCCACACTTAAATTGAATCTGAGTGTGAAAAATGGTGTTAGAATAAATTAAAGTTTTACATTAATTGAGAAATGAATTACCAATATTTGAAGCTTAACTAACTCACTCCAGTACATATTGGTGAAAATTATTACTTAGTTTTTTCTCGCACCCAACACCAAACAATATATTCATTAGAACTCAATTAGATGATTGAAGCCTGATAAGGCCAAAAATGAAAGTAGTCAAAGAAAGCGGTAAACATGTTTATTTTATCTAACTTTTTTATATAAATTTGGACAATTTTTCCTTCCTAAATCAGTTTTTAAGGTAAAATTAAGTTAAATGTCATATCTTACACCATGCACAACTACAAGTAGATAAATTTTGTCTTTTCATACACTATATCACTTAATTATAATTGATTAATGTGTATTTTATCTCAATCATCAATTAATCATGAATTTCAACTTTAATTTAACTTTTGATTGGTTCAAATTTTCTTTCATTTCAAATGACAACAATTTTAAAGAACTTTATCCAGTATAGAAAAAGAGTGATGATTATACTTAACCATGGTTATTTTTCTTATTGATGGTTTATTTCAATTCTCTTCCCAAAGGTGAAATGAAGAACATGATTAAACCAATAATGTGATGATTTATAATTTTGTAATCATTAATCAAAAGTGTCAAGTTCGATATTCTTTTGTTGATAGCATTACTTCTAAAAATGAACAATATAATGCATAAATTTAATTTAGTTGAGTCTATAATGCAGATATCGAATTAAAAAACCCAAAAAGAAGAAAAAGAAGAGAACTTGATTAACTATGGGTTATGGGACTTTTTGGAGATACTCGCATGGGTTCACATGATCCTCCCAAGTTGCGTGAGAATGAAGCTATATAATGTGGGCCCCATTATTCCCTCATTTGTGATGGGAAAGTAAGTGGGTCCCTTTGATTATCCAATCCGACGTCGTTTCTTACGTGGATAGCACTTCCTTGCCATTAGCTGCTGTTATTTATTCCCATCTATTCAAAAACGAAAAAGAAAAATGCATTTATTTACACGCAGATAATGCCAATTATTTTCTTCTCTTTTTTCCCCTTATGCTTCTCTTCCTTTGAACGTAACACATATTTCTCGAAAAATAAAAATAAAACGTTTATGTCAGTCACTTTTATAACAAGAAGTATCTCAATTCTATATAACAAAATTAAGGGATATATCTGGCACGGACGGAGCCATAGTATATAAATATCAAATTCCCTTTGATTATTCGTCTATATTTATTTTCAACTTTCTTATTAAAATTTCTAACTCCGTCGTTGATATCAGATCATTTTCTCTAAATATATATATATATATATATATATATATA
>NW_006239122.1:1082773-1086853 GCF_000226075.1 Solanum tuberosum
AAATATATATATATATATATATATTTGATAGAGTAACAAGTACAGATATAAAATGAAATTGGGGAGTAATTTCTTGAACTACTTATTTATGCAATTTACGACTTCCTATATAAATGTGAATTTGATAAAGAGAATATGATTCTTACGGTGAACAGAAGTAATTATAAAAAAATAGGTGTATTATATTATGGGAATTAAACAGCAGCTAATATTGCTTGATGATGTAACTTATTCTTCACTTAGAGGTCGTTTGGTAGAGTGTATTAGGAAAAATAACGCATGCATTAGCATTGTGTATTATTAATACCTTGTTTGGTACTCTTTTCCAACCTATGTATAACTAATGTTTGCATTAGTTATACACTCTATTGTGTATTAAGGTGTGTATTGCTAATACCATGAATTTCTAGGTATTAGCAATGCAATGGCTTTAATGCATGCATTAGATTAACTAATGACAAAACTACCCTCTAATAATAATAATAATAATAAATAATAAATAATAATAATCATCATCATCATCATAATAATAATAATAAATAATAAATAATAATAATAATCATAATAATAATAATAAACATAATAATAATAATAATAATAATAAAAATAAATAATAATAAATCATAATAATAATAATAAATAATAATAATCATCATAATAATAATAATAATAATAATAAAAATAAATAATAATAAATCATAATAATAATAATAAATAATAATAATCATCATAATAATAATAATAATAAATAAAATATTAATAATAATAATAAGAAAGTGCACAGAATAAAAGAATGTGGGGGTATTTTGTAAACAAATATTTTTTTAATAGTCTTTATACAAGGCTTGCTATTTCCAATACATAAAACCAAACAATGTATAAGAAATAATGCAAGCATAACTAATGCAAGCATTACTAATGCATGCATTACTAATACATCATATTCAGCATTATTCTTATACACTCTACCAAACGACCCCTTACTGTATTATTATTTTTATTTTTATATTTTTTTCCATTATTCTGGATCCGAAAATACCATAGAGTTGATTCTAAAAATACAGGCAAACGCCGGAAGCAATTTTAAGATTTTTTTTTATACCAATATATAATATCAATAATTATATGAATAATGATTTAAAACACAATGGCGTAAAGTAATGTGCTTTCCTGTAAGTCAATCCGGAGGCACTGAACGAAGTTTCAAACATTTTTACTTTCAAAAAATAGAAGAACACATAGACAATTTTACAAAAAAAACAATAAATTATATAGAATACAAAAGAATAAAAATATACTCCAATGAGGTAGAAAATCTACAAAGTTGATTCAAAGCATAAGATATGTGAATAATAATATTCTACAGCAATTAATAAAAACCTAATTAAATGAAGACCTTATATTACATATACATAAGTTTGAATCATTTACATAAAAGAAATGTTTTTTTTAAGGCTTACAAAATGTATAATTCAAAGCTAAATCGTGCAATGTATCAGGTACACAGCACCTCCTTAGAAGTAACTGTCCATGTTTATTTGGCACACTTGTTGAGAAATTATCATATCACCCCTAATTATATTATATCTAAATATTGGAAAATAAATAATATTCGCTCCGTATATTTTTATTTATTCAGTATTGACTTGACATATCTGTCAAAAAGTAATAAATAAAATGTTATTCACCTTTTACGTTATGAATATAATAAATATTTTCTTAAGCCACCTCAGTGGTGGGGGTTAGGCAGACCCCTACCTGTTCATTACAACTGTATACTCTATTTCTCTTGATTATTTTATGAATAATTTTCAATTGATAGAGTATGTGATAAGTGCGTTTGGTTAATGCAGATGTTGAAAGCTGTACCAAGGTTTGACTATTTAGACAACTATATTAATGGCACATACTGTGCAGCTTTGATTAATTCAATGAATACGTACTATGCACATTGTGAAGTACACCACTTGAGGCTTACTTAGTGAAGGCTTACTTAGCACATTATTTTCTTTCTACACATTTGAGAGATGCTCAACAAATTAGTATATGTTTCAAGAACATAATACATGTTTGTTTATTGCATCCGATTGTGATTTTTCCACTTTACCAATTTCACCTTTCTTCTCATGCGATTGAAAATCAATCGTAGATAATTCTATAATTATAATATTATAGATTATATTTTAGGTAATATCCTAAATTAAATACATAAATTTTAATTTCAAATCTTATACTGAAATAACTCAGACCTTAGTGATGCCAAAATTGGTAAACCTATGATTAAGATTAATAATCCAAAGCATTTCTCGGTGCTTTGACCTTCTTTTTCATCTTATAGGAGTTGCACTTTGATCCACTTAATAATCACCTAATATTAAATCTTTTCTTTCTTTTATTTTGCCACTCCATATTCATCCATAACCTCTGATTGGCTTTTTAAAGAACAATTATTTGCATTATTGACGCTTTTATGGGGCATTAAGAAATATAATTGCCAGCATGACTCATTATTCTGACCAAATTATTTTGGTTGACTTTCTTTAATGTTAACCCTAAATGTTTTTGTATTATATTGACCTCAAAGAATTTTTGCAACAGCTTAATCACTAAATTAAATCGTCAATTTGTGTCAAGAAGTCAATACTTGTATATGTATATTTATTAAACAAAAATTTGACCTCAATATACAATATAATTTTCCGGTGAAGCCGCAAAGGGGAGTCGCTTGCACACCGCTCCACCCCTGCGTGCCATCATACTAGTTGACCTTTATATGAACATAAACATGCACGTTTATTATTTTAATTTTTGTGTTCGTTAGTGATCATATATATATACAGATATATATTGGACATTTCATATTTTATAAAGATAATAAGAGCACTAATTAAATTAAACTAAACTTTATGATGTTAGTAGCATAGAAGTTGACAAAAGTGGATGCCAACACAAACAAATTAAGACTTTTAAAGCTTATCAAGAAAATAAATTGGCTTTGAGAGAAGTTGAAGTGTGCCACTACTCAAAAAAAAGAATTTTCAAAACGTTTAATTAATAAATTAGAACTCCCAAGTCCTAATCGTTATGGCTAACGGATAGACTTTCACTATGTATAATAATTGCAAAGAAATAAAAGAGTTAATTGATGCATGTAAATATGACATGTGTCAATTTTAATAATGCAATTTAACCAATCTAAAATAGTGGACATAACATCTTGATTACTATTTGAATTTTGAACTCAACGAGACCACGACTGTTTTGTAGTGTACATTAATTATGTCCAAATTTCATTTACTATTCCAATTGTAAGCTTTCAAATTCAATACATAGTTATATATATGTATAAACTTATAATAATAACTTCATCACTCTTTGGATGCGATCCTTTTCTGAATCATGCATGAATGTGAAATGTTTTGTGCACCTAATTGTCACATATAGAGTTCTATCAGTATCAGTAACGTCAAATTTAAGCGTAAAATATATACTAATTTGGGAGTAATTAATAATATAACAAAATTTATACTAATCTAGTCTCAGTTTTCTTGGAATCGTTCAATCTCCAACTACAAATCAAGCTTGTACATGTCTATCGGTAAACCACATGATTAGAAAAATATTACAATAAACAATTATTGCTTCAAATCTACATTAATTAGTTCATTTGACCTTAAAAAAAGGAAAAAAGAAAGAAAGAGAGAGAAGCACAAAACACTTCCATTATTGCTTTTAAAATTAGCAAAAGCAATAACAAAGTCAGACATAAAGGTCAGCACCCATGAATAGTTAATGGGACAAGGGTTTGAAAAATATTTCAACTTTGGTCCGATTTGCTGTTGCGATACTAAACTTTCATAAGGACCTATTACCTTTCTAGACTATTTAATACCGTATTTTTTACCCCATGAACTATTTAATAGTGTATTTTAAAGGTATATATGTGTCCACGTGGACACATTACTATTTATAATTTTGCATTATTTTTTATGTCCACGTGGGCAAATATATATGTTTAAAATACGGTATTAAATAGTCTAGGGAGGTAATAGGTCCTTCTGAAAGTTTAGTATCGCAACA
>NW_006239122.1:1087211-1147751 GCF_000226075.1 Solanum tuberosum
TTATGAAAGTTTAGTATCGCAACAGCAAATCCGACCAAAGTTGGGGTATTTTTCAGACCCTTATCCCTAGATTAATATAACAATCTTTTAGAATAATATTTATTTTATTTATATATCAAACACACACAAAATAAAAATAAAAATAATTCTAAAAACACATTTCTCTTCCTACCAAACACCCCCTTAGATCCAGCTAGTTTTCCTCCATATATAGTGCCTTAGATGACTCGATATCCTTTAAATAAGACCTCCAAAGTCAACCCTTCACTCTTTCTACCAAAATTAAATATATATAGGAAGGAGTCAACCCTACCCTATATTGAGAATATCACAACTCAAGCTTTTAGATGAGATAGTTACACACTTCAACATGATATTAGAGCATACAAAGGTCCTGAGATTGAATCTCACCGTCATCCATACAAAAAGAATTTTCACATGTTAGGCTCATAAAAATAAATCAGGCTCACACGTGAAGGAGGAGGAGATGGTCACACACTTCAACACCCTACCCCCACCCCCCACACAAAAAAAAACAAGGAAAAAAAATGAGAAAGAAGAAGATGTAAAACTTTTGGTGAGATTTGAACTAGACATTTTCTATCTTGCTTGGATGTACATATTAGAAGGGATCAATTATTTAGTACTTCCCTTTAATTTACATTGGTCAGGCAAGCTTATTTAAGAAAAAATAAATTCTCATTTTGTGCATTCTGTGAAAATTCATGATCTACAGTTATAGGTAAAAGTTGTCAACCTAAGACCATCATAGTCCAATCTTTTAACTCAATGTGGATTAGAAAATTGTGAATTCATACATAATTAAATTGATATTGGGTTAATTCACTCATACTAAACTTTTTTTCACTATAACAATAAAGTTACCAAACTATATATATGTTTATATGTTACATAAACATATATAACTAACTAGTTCTTAATTTTCTGACTAAAAAGTAAGGTCAAGAAAACTATTTTTGTCAGATTAAAATAACTTGACTTCACCACTATCATATTAAAGTTGAAAATTTGGATTATTTTATCCATTGATGAATATACAATTGCAAACAAAATATTTTTTTCAGAAAAAAGAAGAAGAAGAAGATGATAATACTTTGTCAATTACACCGATCAAGTTATCTTGATAGATAGATTTTGTCATTATAATTGATAAAGTTGAGTGACTTAACTATTTTATTTTATTTATAATGAATAAAGTATAGTTACTGTAAATGTGAAACAAAATAGTTTTATGGCTTTATCATTATAGTGAGTATAATTGTTGTTGTAGGTAAGTTCTGTTAATACGTGATATGTGCCAAGAAAGTTGTTTAATTAACTATACTATCATGTTGAATAAAGTTCAATAAACATATATGAAAGTAGGGGTGTATAGGCCAGGTTAGTTGATTTTTTTTAAATATCACACTAAATCAATTATGTTAGGTTTTAAAATTTATAAACCAAATTAATAAAGTCGGATTTTTCAATTTTGGATTTTTAAACTTTTTTCCGTAAAATCTTAAATAAACATATAATTAACTTGTATACAATTATCTTAGGCTTTTTTATAAAGAAAAATAACATAAAACGGGAGACGAGTTATGACAAAAAAAATATAATAAAATGACATAAACTAAGTTATACTGAAAATCATCATAATCTAAAAGTATTAAAACATGTTGAAATTAATCAGTATGAATAATAAGTATTAATTACATGACTAAGGCCTTATTTGTTTTCATTAAGATTAAGACCTCTGAATCTAAATACACGTCTGAACATTAAGATTTGCATTAAGAGCTAGGTGTCTAGATTTGAATACACTTCTGAATATTAAGATGTGGTCTCCAAATCTGAACACTGAATGATTATTGTTTGTTTTCAATAGCTGAATGTGCATATGAAATCAAACATTATATTAATAAAGTATTATAAAAAATTCATTTCAACAAAAAATATTAATTTTTTATTAAAAAACTATCATAATCATCAAGCAAAAAAATCACAAATAAAAAATATTTTATAGGCACAATATAATATCAAAAAGTTCAATAAGTATGATAAATACTAGTTGAAAAATAATAAATAACGTATCACATTATCAGCGCCTAACATATATTTTGGCTAATTAGAAAAACTAAAAAATTCATATTTTTTTTCGATAACCTTAATCCAATTCTCTAAGTTGTGAACCTCTAACGTCATTTTTGTAGTGGACACCTTCACAAAATATATTGACACATGTATTGTATAATGACTCTTCCCATCCAAGTCCATCTAATTTTTTCATATATTCTTCAAATGTAGGTACACTATTTTTTTAATCATCTTCTCATCAATTTCCAATTCAGACGAATACGTTTTTTTTTCTTTTCCAAAACTTTTTTCCAGTTGAAACTGAAGATTGGGATGGAGAATTATTAAGAGCTCCATTATTTTGGTCACCAACTAGTTCAACAACAATAATATATTAGTGTTATCTCACAAACGGATTTGATGATCAAAGAGTCTTAATAAAATTATTGGCCTAAGACAAAATTCTAATAAGAGACCTCAAATATGTATACATAGTTATTATTTTTTAATTATGAATAGCATTTGTTTCACTCAAAAACCTTGATGAACATCAATACACTAAAAATATTATTGCAACTAGTGTTCTTGACAAACATCAATACACCCTAAGAAAATTATTAATATAAAAAAAATACTTGTAAAGACTATTGAAACTTAATAGTTCAAGAGGAAAAAAATAGTGTTTGATTGAGAAAAGAGAAGAAGAAAGTTTGTAGTTGTAAGAGCAAAGTCACGCAAAGACTGAGAGAGGCGATTCAATATTATTTTATAACTTATTAAATAAGTTTGAATGGTGTTAAGACTCTCTTGCAGATCTAATCCGTTCAGACCTTTTTAGGGTCCATTAAGAGGCCTTTTGAAAAAAGAAACAAATAGACTTAATGGACTGAATCTGAATCATTCAAATTCAGACCTAAAAACCAAACACACTTAATGAACTGAATCTGAATGATTAAGATTCAGACCTCCATTAAGTGCAAACAAATGAGGCCTAAATATTAAAGGGAAAAAATTAAGCTATGTATTTTAGTTATCTAAATCAATGGAAAATTAAAGAAAGAGATATTGAGCAGTATTGTTATTCCTAATGTAAATTGAATTTCTTTTGTTAGCATTGGTATCGATTAGGTTTTGGTTTGGACTCTATTTGAATTACTAGCATTTATGGTCTACAAAACATACTAGACCATTCATGAAATTCTAAATCCAAACGTTAAATTTGGTGAAATTCGAATACATCCCAAAATGTCCCAATATATCGTGTGCATCCCGATTTCGAATACGTCGTTCAACGTCTCAATACATCCCGTCTCGGTTTCGGATACATCACTCAATGTTCCGATACATCGAATACGTCCTGATACATCACGTACGTACAATAATGTATTCCACCGATATTGTGTAAAGTGATGTATCCGAGAGTAGAATTTTTTATAATTTTTTCAAAATGATAGGAATTTTTAGAGAATATGATAAAGTAAGTTGTGTATTTAGATAATTTTTCCTTTAAAAAATTCTAAAATATTTATAAATTAAATTATAATAATTTTTACTAGCATAATAAATTATGATCGAATTCTTTTTTTTCAATATCAAACCAAATCAAATCAATAGTCAATTTTTTTTTCTCAATTAGACTAGAATTTTCAATTTATGAATTTTCTTTGTACACCCACAAAGACATTTAAGAAATGATATGTTTCAACTTTGAAGACAAGTACTCTTCAAAAAAAAAAAGTACTCTTCAAAAATACCCTAGCATTTATCATTTATCAGTATGAAAATTACTCCCTCCGTCCCATTTTATATGATGTACTTTGATTTGGCACAAACTTTAAGAAAAATGGAAAGACTTTTAAAACTTGTGGTCCAAAATGAATGATAGAAATTTGTGTGGTTGTAAATCATTTCATTAAGGGTAAAAAAGACATTTCATAGGCAAATTGTTACTTAAAATAGAAATGTGTCATTCTTTTTGGGACTGACTAAAAAGGAAAGTGAGTCATATAAATTGGGACAGAGGGAGTAATTAATTACTGTAAGCTAAAAATTTGTACGTCCTAATATGAAAAGCATCACCAAAAAGGTTTATGCCATGCATGTTATCGTGTAACAATTGCAGTTTGCTCTTTGCTTAGTAGTTGCCATTATCAAATCTAGTTGAGTGAGATAATCACACAAATCATATTCATCCTTATGTTGTCACATCAAAGTCAATTTTCATAAACAATACTCATCAAGAAACTTATTAAGACCTAAATTGCAAAAGGACAACAAACCACTTGCATGTATTTCATTAATTAACTTTGAAATTTATCACCTCAATAATTCACATTGTACAAGTTGATTTCACCTCTTCCACTATAATATCTCCATCATTGTCATATCATCTTGAGAAAAAGTGTATATAATTATATGGGACAAGAATGAAGATGTTTCTCTTGTTCAATATATGTGCAACATAAATTTTAGAGGAAAGAACTCCATTTTAACAAAATCAAAAAAAGAAAAACATTCAAATTTGCTGATAAACTTTGATGAAATGGTTCAAATTTGTCCTCAATATATATTGAGATCAAATTGTAATGATTCGTATGATCGTTTTATGCTTTAGACTTATTTCTTCAGTGATCCTTTCTATAAATTTCTTTTGTTATTTCTGATTTGTGAAAATGAGTGACAGAATTTTGAGGTTATCGAATGTGTTACGAAGAACATTTTCAATTTTGAAAGTCAGAAATTCAGAAAGTTTGACCAAAGTTGAAATTTTGGATTAACAAGGTCAGCATTTAATGCATGCCTAGGGCTAGACATACTTATTTTTTCTTTTCAAATCCATTATTCATAATTCAATTTTCGGAGCTAGAATTTTGGTGATTTCAAGCTTAAGGGGATTTAATATTGAGTTTTACTTTTACATCCGTTTTTACTAATTTATTAAATGAACTTAATAAGTTGAAAGGTTCTCCTATAGGGTTTGGGGAGGTGTTAGAATTTTTGAATCGTGACACAATATACACATACCTTTACAAGATTGGTTTAAATATGTTCCTATTGATTAACAACAATAACTTTTCAGTACCATGGACTTTCATTACTTAGTAAAAAGGTCAATTATGCCTTTAAACTATGTTGGATCATCCAAATTTGACCTTGAATGTTGAAGAAAGGGATCATTGTTTTGATGGGAACAACATAAACTTCTTCATCACTCAACACCTCAAATGGCAAGGTCTCTATATCCCCAAAACTAAAATTAACCACTCTCAAACCTCAAATCATTCGGAATAAAACTCAAATAATCAACAATTGCACCACAAAGTTTTCATATTTGTCGAAGCAACTCCGTCACCATTCATTAATAGTGATGCCAGAGTTCCACATCAACCTCCTAATATCAAAGCAAACCTTCTAACAGACTATCTAGTTTCTAAATCATTTGCAGTAATATTGTGGTGATCAAAGAAGGGTTACAGCGGTTGAGGGCAGGCTGTGTTAGGACAAGTAAAATAGTAATATGAAAAGATGGTAAATAATGGGGTGAGAGATAGTTTGAATGGGATATTTCATGTGTTCTTTGTGTCATACGAAAAGAACTCATGGTGGTCTTCAAATAATGCTGCTTTTGAGAGTTGAGAGGATCAATTATAATGATGGTAATTGATTTGGAAAGATGATTGATAAGGTTGAGAACAAAAATCTGCACAATTTCATAAAATTCATAGGCAAATCTGACCACTTCACATAATTCAAGGCAAATTTGATAGTTTTCCTTGTACAAAAGTCCTATATGTTGAAAAGCTTCCTCTGTTGGTACATAATGGCGTATTTGAACCAATCCTATAACAAGGGTATATTTGGCCTCAACTACTAACAAATGGCAAGTTTGAACATTTTCCCTTCACAAAATGATCAATCAGGTGTCATTGGCTCAACAATTCACTATGGTAGCTTTGAAAGCAATTGATATATAGCCTCAAACTATAATAAAAACTGCAGTGATGTATGATCACCAAGAATGTTAGACCATTTTCTAACTACTTTACATCAACCGAACTGTTAAACAAGATTTCACAAGTACAATAGATCATGTTAAAACATGAGCAACCAAAAAAACTTATAGAAAATGAACCTCAAACAGAAGATTTGGAACCATCTAGCAGTTCTCTGAGGTCCCATTGGACGAATCCAGTTCTGTCTTGCATCTGTCTTTGAGGTCGGTCAGTGCAACTAAACTACCTTCCTGTAACAGAAAAATGAATACATCATCAGGTTCATACTAACGCTGTTTAATTGAGCTGGGAGGGGGTGGAGAGAGAATTGGGGTTTGCATGAGTGGGAAAGTGTTTGTGCAGAAAGTAAACATGATGCAACTAAGCATCATTTACAGATTAAGTGCTTGCCTGAAGAGCAAGGTCAATGTGGCAAGATCATGACCAACTACTCTAGTTTAACATGGAGTAGCTTCCATCAACTGATATTTGCATTAACAATGGTTCAAAGAAATTAAAAATCAGGAATTAGACAAGGTTTTTATTACTTCACTGCCAAAACATGGCATATTGACATGTCTTAAGCATGCATGTTTCTTTTGAGGGCAAGACCAAATTGTTTAGGGCTATGAATATATACAAATGATGGAGCCAAATAGCAAAAGAACAGAGAATAAGAAACGGAACGGTGAATCAAACATTCAATGGTGAAGTGATACTCATGTATTATAAATGTGATATTTATATAACTTCTTTCAAATTTTTTTCTTCTTTCATTGAATTCATTATATCAATGTATCTAAGAAGCATAAATCAGGGTGGTGACTAAAAGAAAATAAGTAACAAAACATTAATTGAATGGACTTTCTAATATTCTCTCTAGTTGGCAGTTCACAAGTGCAACTACATCTGTAATCACTATTTATTGACAGAACAAAGTTTTCAGAGAAATGGAAAGAACATGATCTCACAAACACTGATATGCTTATTGATGTTCTAACAAGTAATCTCTGGCTACTGGTCCTGACAAACTCCACCAGGACAGTAAATTAACAAAGAGACTGCTATGAATTACAACATGGCTAATATGTCGGGTTGCAACTTGCAAGTAATGTCAATCCCCCATTCCTCCGTGGGGGATTGACAGATTGGGAATGTTCTATTTTTCAGTAAAGAGGTAAAGAGACACTTACTGCTTCCTGTCTATTAGTAACAAGACAACATGATTTTCAAATTGAATATTGAACTTAGATAAAACATTTGCTCTGCACATTTGTCAAAATTTGAAGATTACTTTTTGAGAAAGAAAAAAAAACCTCCAAACTTACGCAAATGTTTGAAGATTACTAAAAGATAACAATCTTCTAATTTATGAACCATGTGCCCATCAAAAGGCAAAACATTTGCTCTGCCCATTTGTCAAAGTTTGAAGATTTACTTTTTGAGAATGAAAAAAAAATCTTCAAACTTTGGCGAATACTTGAAGATTACTAAAAGATAGCAATCTTCTAATATATGAACAACGTTCCCATCAAAAGGCATACTGATGGAACAAGTATGTGTCCTCGACGTGAATGATCCATCTAGTATAAAAATACAATGCACCACACCAAAAGCTCTAACAATGGGAGTTAACTTTGATAAAGAAGAATCTTTCAGCTTGATGGTCAACAGAGAACATTCATCAGCTTGACAGCTTCACAACTCTCAGTTATTATATGTAAAAGTTGAATTGAGTATCTATACCAACTCAGAGACTGAACAGGTCAGTTAGCAAACTTACTAGCTGGTCAGCTTCCCGTTGAAAAATGTGCTCCATGTGTTGAAAGAGTGACTTCCAGTGACCCATTAAACTTGACTCAAGATTTGCTGCTTCAGTATTCTTTTCTGGACCCTCCTTCTGAAGCTCTTTACCCTTGCCACTTCTTTCAACTAAAAGACTTGCTTCTCTCTGACTCTTCTTTATGGCTAGGTATTTGAAAACAGTATTTGAGTAAAGAAAAGAAGCAAGGAGAAAAAGAACAAGGATCTTAAGTTTAATTAAGTAACTAAAATATTTTTAAGCTGACTCACCACTTATCCGACCCTTGGTATCCTGGTAATGTAGGTCTAACCATATATAAGCAGCTGATTATCACAGAACAAAGAAAACTAAATCAACACTCCACTAATATGAACTGAAACAAGACGGGATATAAGCTCAGAAGGACATTAATCAATATAATGGTCTGCGAGATATTTTTACCTTTGGTGCAAAAGGTACAAGAGCAAGCTTTGATTGACTCAATGCTAGCACTTAAACCTGAATTATCCTCACAAGTTTGTGTTCCTGTACATGTCTCAAGTTTAACTCTTGACTCCTGTGAATCTGGCAATCTTGCCAAGTCTACTGACCCAGACTGACTCATAACCAGATTATCAAGACCAAGTTCATCGGGGCCATTAGGAAACATATCCTCACTTTCAGTGCCCTCACTATCGTCGTTAATTTCACAACTCCGGGCAGCATCATGGTCATCAGTTCCGGACAATGCTGGCACTGGCACCCCAGTTACCAAACCATCCATATCATTTATAACTTCAGAATTTTTCTTTGGAATTATTTCCCGATCATTGACAATTTCAATAGCACTCCCACAAGCATCATTGTTCTCGTTGTTATCTCCGATTGTACTTTGGCAGATAGCAGTAGCTGAATCAACTCGCAACAAACTGGGATCCTGGTTGTCATTTGGTATATTTGAAATCCCTGATACAACATCTACCTTTGATGACTTAATCTTGCTACAAGGCCGAGGACCAACACAAACACGTTTTGCATTATCTCCATCATCTACCAAAACAACTTTAACCCCTAGATTTTCATTTCCCTTATCTACACACTTTAGACTTGAATTCCCCAAAAGTGCAGAAAATGGTCTCTTGTTTCCAAGCTGATTCGTTATATTTCCCAAAACAGGACGACTTTTAGGACACCTTTCAACAGCATTATCTTCATCCATCCTGCAATCACTAATCCAACATGAACCCTACCAACAAAAATCAATATTTAGCCCTAAAACACATAGATTTCCATGACCCAATTCTCAAATCTACTACAGTTGATGAAAAAATCTTATATTTGATACAGACCAACAATAAAAATGAAAACTTGATCACCTTAACACATCTAATCAATACTAATCACAGAAGCAGTAGCTACTGTACAAATTAAAACCCTAGAGAAAATTTGGGCAAATAACAAAACTCAGAAGAAGAACAAAATTAACAAACTTTAATTGAAATTATAATGTACCAATCATCAATCAGGTTCTTGGATACTAACCTTGAGAAAAGGATTTAACACAAAATCCAGAAAGATTGATAGAACCCAATGTACAGTGTTGAAATAAAAAATTGAATCTTGAATTATATTAAAGCATCTCCATTGATAAAGGTGGGTTCTTTTTCTCTTTGGTTACAGTGGATTTGCTACACAGAAATGAAAATGGTGGAAGTAAAAATTAAGTTTCAGCAAATTTGTGGGGCGGGAAATCGAATTTTGGTAAAATTAAGGGTCTTTAAGTTTTTGGCCCGCCTTGTATGTTCAAAACCTATTAACAATGGGCGCGACTTTCTTACTTGGAGGGAAAATGATTGGGCCATTATTATAGTATAGCCCACATTATATGGGCTGGAAATTCAATTGAATCATATAGCTGAATTCATAGCATAAAATGGACCTAACTTACCACTATTTGTTGAGAGTTCGGCAACATGTATTATATTAGGGCAAACTACATCAATCCCACTACATTAGATCCTAATTGCTATGATTTTCGATAGTTTCAAATATGAGTTTATTTATCATATTTCATGCTTAGAATACATGACTCTGAATCCACGAGATACGTGTATCTGTCAAAATTTTAAACCGAGATACATATTTTATTTGTTTAAATTAATTGGTTGTAATTGATTTCCTTAATTAGAGGAGTAATTGAGGATTTTCATGATACGTGAACAGTTAATTCTGAAAATTTAAATTAATCAAATTTCTTAATATAAGGCGGAAATCAAAGAGTGTATCTATGTTTAATTAATTTCATTTTATTATTCTTTGAAATAATAAATTCATTAATAGAACTGTTTAGTATTAATTTTGTGTATTTGTTATCTGTATATTGTATTAATTTGATGTATCTAGTATCAATTTCATACGTTATATCCAAAAACATGTATCTCGAATACACAGTAAGCATATACATCTAATTATGTGTATCTATATATGAAAAATAATTGAAACACATGAATTTAGGAACAAATCACAACTGCAAGTATTTGTTGTATCATTAATCCAAAAAAGGTAGAAAAATTCAAAATTCTTCCTTTTTTTTAGCATCTGAAATTGTTTTCTCATAGATGTATAGTATCATATGTTGCTCATTGTGCTTAGATCCGACGGACATCCGTCAGATCCATCAAAATTTCCACTTTTTCGTCCCTCCTACTAATGAAGATTTGAAGAAGGCCCTCAAGTAACGGAGATAAATTTGAGTCAACTGGAGAAGGGAACTGTTAGAGAGAAACCATGACTATAATTTGGCAAGAAAAAAATACAAATAAACAACTAGGACATAGCATAAATTTCCATTAAAGTCATCCTCTTTGCGGTAAATTATATGAACTATACTTGATTCTTAGGAGTAAAATGGTTGATTATTCGCTTATTAGTGGAGGGAGAGATGCTGATAAGGTTGGAGATTGAGGGAAGTTGATAAGAGAGAAAAATATTTGAATGTTATTAAAATGTTAATTGTGGAATTTAAATAGAAAGATAATTAATCAATCCTTATTTTAAGGGATGAGTATCTAATTGTATCTTCAATAATATAAGGTATAAAATACTAAAAGTAGTAATATATGTAATTGTTTGATAGTCGATGTAAGATTAGTATATATGGTAGTGATGTATGTCTAATAAGGTAGTTTAATTTATCCTTATATTACAGACTTAATTGGCATAAAATAGTCTTACTTTGTAATGTTTGCATTATATATTTATAGATAAACTACATAAGTAGACATACTTCATTATCATATATTTTATTATTGACTATTTTTTTTTAAATATTACGTGTCTTACCATTAATTAAGAGTTTCCTATCATACATTGAGGAATATACATTTAGAAACATGTTTTTTGCTACCAGATATACTAAAATATGAAGGGAAGCGGGCAAGATTTCGTTATGTGTCCCAAATATATGTGAATCACATTAGATACATATATTTATATGTATCTGGTGTGATTCGCATGTATCTGAGATACCATATACATAGAAGAGTGGTGAAGAGGGGCGAGGGAGATGAGTGAAATTTGTTATATACGCAATGATTTATTAGTTTAATCATATGAGTATTAATTATGTATATCAAAATACATAAATATATCGCACAATATTTACAATGTATTTGGTCATAGTTGAATAATATAAATACAGTGAGAGACCTCTTTGAGGTGAATTGTTGCACTTATGTACTGATAAATTATATTTGATTAGCTACAATACATTATCTTGATATTTAATTGTTATACTGTTTATTCTCTAAAAAACATATTATAATAATAGTAATAAGGTATTGACAATGTGTCTGGTGGCACACTTGTTAATTGTTACTTGTCATTTCATTTGTATACAAACTGTCATAAGATGAAATAAAAATAAACGTGTGTCCTATTAATTTTTAAGTACGTTTAATACAACTTCAGGAAAAAATATTTTACTCAGTATGATTTTAAGGACTGAATACAATATTGAATATAATATGCCATTATTCTTAGGCTAAAATTGCTAAACAAAATATTGGGTAAAAAATATGTCAATTTTACGTTAGTTCTTCAAATTTTGATTTTTCAGTAGTATGTATCAATTTCTAAGTCTACTCCTTCAGTATGCACCTAATGAAATGGGCTATTTTTTTAATTCAGAATAAGTTATTTTAAATTTGTGTTTTAAAGTTTAATCCAAAATAGGCCTGATTTCATGCTTTTTGAAGTTTAATCTTTTTATCACCAATGAAACTAAATTGAGTGATCAACTCTTTGAAATTCTTTGTTGATTAAGTCAATTTTTTATTTATTAAAATAAAATTCAGTTTGCCAGTCTTTTATACAAAAAAAATATTAAATTGAATGGTAAATAAACCTTTACAATCTGTGTAAATGATTAAGGAAACTTAACAATAATGTTGTTAGTGTAAGTGTGCAGAAACACGATATGCAACAATATGAATTGTATAAAAACACCTTATAGAGCCTCCTTAGTGTTAGAAATCTACCAATGAATTTTAATTTTAATTTTTAATTTTACTATTTCTTTTAGCAATATGAATTGTATAAAAAACACCTCATTAGTAAATAAATAATTTTAGTTTACTATTTTTTTAGAAGAAAATAAAATTAAAATTTTATCACCAAAATGATCACTCAATTCAAACTTGTAACCTCATAGGTAAAAGAAACAATTCATATATGTTTTAAACTACTTAATTGAGAGTTTAATTAATATAAATTCTTAATATATTTTTTTTATACTATTATATCTAGGGGTGTGCAAAAATCGAATCGATAAAAGTGTTATTGGTTTATTGTTATTGGGTTATTAGATTAACGGGTTTTTCATGGTTTTATAAAAAAATATTGGGTTATCGGTTCGGTATTGATTTTTTAATATTGGGTTATTCGGTAAACCGATAACCCATTAAGATAGACTAGTAATTTACTACTTTTATTTGTACATAAATATTATATATTAATCTCAATACCTTAATTGTTAGAGTACTATCTTTGTCCTTTAGCCTTCAATTCACACTTCACAGTGACTTCGAGATCACAATTTCACATTATATAATAAATGTTAAAATCTAAAATAAGAACCTTATTCCTCTTAATTTCTCTTTGTATTACGCTTGTATAGTTCTTTTCATGTATGTTACTATTGTTTCTATTTTAGGAGCATTTGTAAAGTTACATTATTGTGTTTTCGCATCAAATTTATTAGAAAAGTCATATATTTGTTTTATAAGTATTTTCTTATTGGTTAAACCGAAAACCGAACCGTTAAGGACCAAAACCGATAAACCAAAAATCGATAAAAAATATCTTATTGATTTGGTTATTGGTTTAACATATTTTAAAACTAATAAACCGAACCGAACCGACCGATGCACACCCCTAAATTTATATCATTTAAAAGATATTTATAAATAAATATTTAATTTATAATCTCAAAAAATGGGTCAATCATCTATTATAGTTATGATATAATATTGTAAAATACCTGGTATAATAGATAATAAATACTCCTTCCGTCCAACAATAGTTGTCGACTATACTATTTTGGGATGTCCAACAATACTTGTCCACTTTATGAAATCAATGGATAATTTTACACTAAATTCCTAATTTACTCTTATCATTAATTATTGTCATTTCCCTTTTACATTTTTCAAAATATTGTATTTATTATATTCAAAGGGTGATATAGTAAAATAACCATTTTATTTATAGTTTCTTAACAAATCAATAAGTAAGTATTGTTGGACAGGGGATCGGAGTATGAAGTAATATACAAATTAAAAATAAATGATCATAAAAAATACAAAGCAAAAAATAATAAAGAATTTTAGTGTAACATCAAATTGATCAAATAGTGGTATCACATATGAGCGCACATTATATTCCGCATCTCAATAACTCAAAACAAGAATGATGTGTTTGCACAATTTATTTTTAGGGAGAAATAGAGAAGTATTTTTTTAATTTGTTGACTCATTCATCCTTTCTTATTCACTTTATCTCCAAGACAAACTTCAGGGTTCAATAATGGTAGAAATTAGGGATACCAACTCATGTTATTTTCATGCTTGCCTCAAGAACATGATCGTCCAAAATTACATTAACAAATTTTCTATTGTCAGTGGAGATATAATGCACACTCAAAAAGATAATTATGTTAGAAAAAATTATATCTCTTATTTTATTTGAAAGAGAATATTATTTTATGTCCTAAATTATTTATTCCTTAAATAGCCTTAATTAGTTATTACTCCAAATAAATTATTAATGGCTCTATTACAATTATGACATAGACTTTATTCTTCATGATGATAATGAGTCATCAATTCTTTACCATTTTTGGATTATAATCCATTGGTCTCAACGCATTAGAAGGTGAAGTGCTTTTTTTTTATCTATAAATATAGAAGTCTTTTCCTATTGAAAAAGATAAGTGAGAACATGCCAAAAGAAATTATGCTCCTTCTTAAATTTTATTGCTAAGTTTTCTTTGGATTAAATTTTTGTCAGTTTTTGTGCTCCTAATTTTATATTATGAAAATTTCCTATAATATTCCTAAAGAAGTATTTTCCGTAAGACTTTCAACAAATTAAAAATATGTTATTAAATTTTGTAAGAAACTACTACATATAAGTGTAAATTTACCGTCAACAATCCTACCTAGTGTCCTAGATGCTTGTTGTAACATCCGTAACTTTTAGAAAAGGTTCGAATCATTTTCCATATGCATATAAATCCGATTTCGATGGTTTCTAATTTATACATGTGTTAAGATCAATTCCTAGTGTTGTAAGTGTATTAGATGTGAATTAGAGTCATAAGGAACATCTAGCACTAAGTTGAGTTCAAAGTTTCTCTATCAATTAAGTTTTATCATGAGATGATGAAAGAGTCAACTCAAACGATCATATCTCATAGAATATGAAGAGTTAGGTAACTCATAACCTATCAAATTAAATGTCTATGAGTTTTCTTTACAACACCACCAATTGTTCATTAATTCGAGTTTGAAACATAAAGTTATGATTGTTTTACTAAGACATATCCAAAATGACTATAATAGTAACACCTATCAATTCATAGAATCGCCGAATAATTTAGCGTATTGCCGAACTTGCATATTATTTAAAGTCAAAACAAAAAGTCCTTTACTACAAGTAAGCTAAGCTATTAATCTAATATTGGATAAATATTCAAACCCAATAATGAAAAACAAAGAGTTTCTCTTTTTCAAATAAAAAAATAAAACAAATTTTCCAAGAAAAAATGGCCAAAAAAATACTCCATTAGTCTTGATTGACGACCAATCCCATCCAAATCCCCAATTCATGATTCACCCATCCCTATCCTTGATCTACATCGAAAGGCGCGCCAAATATATCAACTTACCTCACTTTTCCTCCAATGACATACCTCCACGTGGCATGCCCTTCGTGACTCCACGTCACACTAACGTTCCGTATAAACTATTTCAATTCTTCTCCTAACCTCCTCTCAACATTTCCATTTTCGAACCTCCATAACCATAACACGTCTTCTTTCTCTCTCTACCTATACATACACAACTCTGTATCTATACATTTACTGATTTATCGTTTTCGTTTCAAGATTCCATGGAGCTTCAACAGATCAGCTCAAAGTGTCTCCAAAACAGTGAAGAAACGGCGGAAGTGGTGAACCGGCGAATCAATCTGCTGACGTTGCATTTGAACCCGGTTCAGGACACCCCGGTTCAGGAATTGGAGCTGCTAAGATGCGCAGGGAAGATGAAGGTGATTAAGGTGAGCACGGAGACGCTGTCGGAGTACATGAGAGGGAAACATAGGGATATACAGGAAGAAGTATTTGCTTACTTTAATTCAAGACCGGAACTTCAAACACCGATTGAGATATCGAAAGATGAACATAGGGAATTGTGCATGAAACAGCTTGTGGGTTTGGTAAGGGAAGGTGGAATTAGGCCATTTAGGTATGTGGTTGACGATCCGGCTAAGTATTTTGCGATTGCTGAAGCTGTGGGAAGCGTTGACATGTCACTTGGCATCAAAATGGGTGTTCAGTACAGGTAAAAAAATAAATTCTCCTCACCGCCTTGACTTTAATTTTGACATATTTTCACTATTGAGGTCAAATTTGTTTGTGAAAACATTTTTCTTCTGGAATCACACTGGTGGGTATGTTGTTGATGCCCGGAGTAACAGTTATATCTGTAATTTGAGTTTAGAGTAGCACTGGTATTTATATATGTAATTTGAAATATTAATACGGATTCATATTGCTGATTTTGGGTTTTAGCTAGCCTCTGTTTTGTTTTTATAGTTTCTCTTTTTCGGGGAGGATTTAGAGGTCTGTGGAATTTAGCCACTTAGGTGTAGTTGGTATGAAACAGTTTGATGCTATGTGAAAAATCAATTATTTTGTGCTGACTGCTGATTATATACCAGTAAGATCATTTACAAGGACCAATAGGATCCAGAAATATGCCAATATGCAAAATGTTTTCTTCCTTGCAGAATGCATTTGATGAAGTTTCTGTAGATCCTTTTGGGGTTCTATAGCTTTATTTGAGTTCAAGAGCATGCATAGAAACAAGATAGAAAACCTTCCTTTTGAATAAGATTGTATGGACCAATCGGATTCGTATATTCTCAGAGAAGATATTTCATAGGATTCTAGTCAAGACCTTGATTGCTATTTGATGTTTATCGAGGAAAGATCTTCAGTATAAGGCACAGACAATGTTGTCGCTCCACTTTAGTATACCATATCTCAGATCTAATCCGGATCAGATCAACTATAGTGTTTCCTTCTTTATTGCTATTATGTACAAATGATTTAAGTTCCTAGTATAACTTATGGCCATGTTGCACCTAATTGCCAACTTATCATCTATGCAAGTATGAGAAAGCTAGAATTTGATGCTTCTCAGAATGCATCATTTCCAAACCTTAAGGTTGTTGGTGATCAAGAGTACCCTAGTAAAACTTACATACCATAGGGTCTTCTTTTCTAATCCTCCCTTTGTTACTGTATGATTCAACATGGTGTATTTTCTGTTCTAGTTGCATCTTTTCCTGAATCTCGATTGCTATAGCAACTATGATGGTATCTTATGTTTTGAGTTTCTCATTAATAGAGGTAATAACGAATTCTTAACGGATTGGACTTTCAATACAGTCTATGGGGAGGTTCTGTTATCAACTTGGGAACTAAAAAGCACAGAGACAAATACTTTGACAGTATAGACAATGTGGACTACCCGGGATGCTTTGCAATGACGGAGCTTCATCATGGTAAAATGTTTTGGACTACTACTTTTATTCTTATCGTTTCACTATCAACTTCCATTTTGAACTCCCTGGTCAATGTCTATGATGTTTATATGTTCTTTGGTCGTGTGCACTACACGTACAGTTGTTTTAGCAATTGAGTTAAGGGGGATGATGTTTGCGTATAACATACGTAGCTAAAGTAGTGATAAATACTTTACACATCGGCTCAATGCATATAACAAACGTTGGTAGGAATTTGCAAGATTAGGTTGTTCTGTACGTGTTTGTATCCTTGACTTATTTACAGCATTATGTTCCAAAGAAACATTCAGATCATTTTTTCGTCCTCTTTTTCTAAAGGAATATTACGGAATATAATTGGGATATCTGAACGTTGCAGAATGTGGTTAGTATTGTCCAGGCAGTTGATGAAGTATATATCAATTAACATCCATAAGAATGCCACTTATTTGAATCAAAACCATTGCCATATAGTGCTGTTATTTTGATAATTAGGACACTTGGATTCAGTCTAATCTACTTTGATCCTTTTGCTCACCAGGTTCAAATGTCCAAGGTCTTCAGACAGTTGCCACCTTTGATCCACTCACAGATGAATTCATAATTGACACGCCAAATGATGGGGCTATTAAATGGTGGATTGGTAATGCTGCCGTTCATGGGAAGTTTGCAACAGTTTTTGCAAGACTGATGTTACCAACTCATGATACAAAAGGTGTTACTGACATGGGTGTTCATGCATTTATTGTTCCGATAAGGGATATGAAAACCCACAAAACACTGCCAGGGGTTGAAATACATGATTGTGGCCATAAAGTTGGCTTGAATGGAGTAGATAATGGTGCGTTGAGATTCCGTTCAGTAAGAATTCCACGAGATAACCTTCTTAATCGATTTGGAGATGTTTCACGGGATGGGAGATACACCAGCAGCCTGCCTACAATTAGCAAAAGATTTGCTGCCACACTTGGAGAACTTGTTGGTGGTAGAGTTGGCCTTGCGTATTCATCTGTGGGTGTTCTCAAGATTGCTGTTGTTATTGCAACAAGATATTCTCTTCTGCGCCAGCAATTCGGTCCTCCTAAACAACCAGAAGTTAGTATACTTGACTACCAATCTCAGCAGCACAAGCTTATGCCGATGTTGGCTTCAACCTACGCATTCCATTTTGCCACACTTCATCTGGTGGAAAAATATTCTGAAATGAAGAAGTCTCATGATGAGGAACTGATAGGGGACGTACATGCACTTTCTGCAGGGCTTAAGGCCTATATCACTTCTTACACAGCAAAGTCATTGAGCACATGTAGAGAAGCTTGTGGTGGCCATGGTTATGCCGCTGTCAATAGGTTTGGAAGTTTGAGGAATGATCATGACATATTTCAGACATTTGAGGGAGACAATACTGTTCTTCTGCAGCAGGTTGAGATTTGAGATTTCAAGTCCATTTCCTCTTGCATACAAAAAGAACTGTTCTGTTTCTTAATTATTTTAAGCAAAATATGATAAAGGGACAGGGTATAACGACTGTTCTTATGATCCAGGTAGCCGGTCTTCTGTTGAAGCAGTACAGGGAGAAATTCCAAGGTGGGACGCTCACTGTCACATGGAACTACCTAAGACAATCCATGAATTCTTACCTTGCTCAGCCTAACCCGGTAACTGCTAGATGGGAAAGTGAAGATCACTTACGCAATCCTAACTTCCAGTTGGATGCTTTTAGGGTGAGTATTTTGTGGTCAATCTGACAACAGTACATATTGGCATACAACAGCATTGTATATCTAACTAATGTTGTAACTGCTCCTTTTCCAGTATCGTACGTCAAGGTTGCTTCAAAGTGTAGCTATCCGGCTTCAGAAGCACTCCAAGACTCTTGGAGGATTTGGTGCTTGGAATAGATGTTTAAATCACCTGTTGACACTTGCAGAGTCTCATATTGAATCGTTCATTCTTGAAAAGTTCATTGAAGCAGTTAAAAAGTACTTTCCTAATCACAGTTTGAGAAACTTTATCTTTCCTTCAACTAGTATTTATCTAATTCTCTCTTTTATTTGCAGTTGTCCTGATGAAAACTCTCGTGCTGCCTTAAAACTCGTGTGCGATCTATATGCCTTGGATAGAATCTGGAATGACATAGGAACTTACCGCAATGTGGACTACGTGGCCCCTAACAAAGCTAAGGTATGAATCTAGAGAAAATTAGCTGGATATTTAGTCACTGTACTTCATCTTTATATCTTGAATTTAACACTAAATGCAAATTAAACCATTCAAGAGTATAGTACGCGACATCAGAATCTAATTGCAGCTTTGCAGTTGATATGGTTCTTAAGGATTATTCTATCTTGATGACCCCATTCATCGTAGATACTATGACTTTTAGTAGTTTTATTCTCTTAAAGAATCTAGATAACCATATAAAGTAAATGACTCTTGGCAAATATGGTTAATCTTAGAAGTTAAATGAGCAAGTTATAAATTTTCGTTTAGTTATAATACTCTCTAGCCAGGTTGATTCTCTTCTATGCCTGACCATCCACTTTTAATTTCACAGGCAATTCACAAGCTAGCAGATTATCTATGCTTCCAAGTTAAGAATATCGCAAGGGAACTTGTTGATGCCTTTGATCTTCCAGATTATGTTACGCGTGCTCCAATTGGTGTGCAGACTCCATCAGAAGCTTATACGCAGTATACTCAGAATGTTGGGTTCTAGCTTCTAACAGCTCTGATTTTCATTGTTCAAGAAGTTCCCCATGGTCCTTATAAGTATACTTTGTATCCCATTATTTATCCTGATGTCAAGCTTCCTGTATCACTTTTATCTTTGGTAAAGCAAGCTTGAGGAATTCTTGTTGTATTCACTTCTTGTCAACAAATTCTAATAGGTGAACTTGATGTACTTGTCTCAACATTATATATGAAATCAGATCTGAAGGGGTGCTATATATTATATTACATCAAGCATTTGCATTATTTATGGTGGTTTCTAAATATAGTTATTTCTGATTATTTGTTATTTTAGAAATATAAATAAAATTAATTGTTATTTCTTCTTTTTTACCCTTGGTAGTAATATAGTTATCTCATTTCTAAATCTTTCTTAAATATTCATTTAAGAAAGATTATGTCTTAAAATAAAAATAAAAGAAAGATAGTTATAAATTTCCTTAATTAGTGTTTTTTAAGGGAGGTGTAAAATAGAAACACTGAAAATAATTTGGAACGGAGGAGAACACTTCAATTGAGGGATAAAGGCATATAAATAGAGTAAATATTTAGTAAAGAGAGACTATAGTAAGATATGAATAAGAATCACTTTTTAAGAGACATTAAAAATAGAAATACACCAGATAATTTGAGATGGAGGGTTGTTGAGCAAAACATAAGACATTTATAAGCTTCTTAAAGTCATATTCTTGACAAATTTGTCAGCCCCAACAACAGCAGAAACTGCTCTGCATTTATTTTGGTATTGACCATTTGAGCTTATTACATTTTCCACTGCTGGACCAGTTGAAATGGTTCACATCCCACACCTACTTTATAACAATAATATAGGTAAGTGTAATTTCATAATTGGAGTCCAAAAGGAGCAAAATATAAGCGGATCTTACACCTATCTTATGGACGTAAAGAGACTCTGTCGGCTCAAGTACAGCAAGTCCCACACCTATCTTTTTTTTCTAAATTCGGAACTGCTGCAGCATCCCTAGTCACTACAAATTGATCTCCACATGATGCAGCAGCTGCTGTTTTGCTAATAACTTTTGACCTTGATAAGAGCAATAATGTTTACTTTGATAAGAAATATGTTAAAACATAATACTGAGACAACAGTTAGGAAGAGAGTTAACAACTCATGAAATGTTGCTGCCTTCACTACGTAGTTTTGAAAGCTCATGCATGATGCAACTCGCAAGTAGAATGGATATTTAATCATTAAACTGACTGAACAGTCTACTTTTTCAGTTAAATTAGTAACCTATTTTCCACCAAAAAGAGAAGGCATAATCTTCTTAGCCACTTTTGATTTACAATAACATATTTTCATAATGCAATCATATACTAAAGGATCTTGGTGCTGGTCGATAGTTCAGATATGCATTTCGAGCTGTATCGCATTTCTGCCTGATATCTTCACACATCTTTAAAGAAGCCTCCGAGAACTTGGTCAGACGGTCCAGAACCTTTGTTAAACTCGAGTGAATGCAATTCAAATTTGATGACTTATCATCGTTCTTCTCTTCATCTTTCACTTCCAATTCCTCATTCCCTGGTTCAGGAGTAGTTTCTTTCTTTTGCAGTTCCTCGGAGTGGTGTCCAACTGAATGCCGCAGGTCATACAAGAATTCCTTGATGGCATCACTAAGCTCTTCAGAAGGCAGAGATTTAATCCCAGTGGACCAGTCACGACAAAGCACAAATATTGGTGGGGCTAAAACTCGTCGAGGGGAAAATGCTCTTCTGCCTTTGGTTCGCTCACGTGGTTGCAGGATGCAGTTTTGCAGCCAGCTGTTAAGAGCTTCCACATATGAAGTATGGCTGTTAATCCAGTTGGCAAAACTCAAGCCAAAGCACTCTACTTCATCCTGCAGCCGACTCATAATCAGCTTTTGAGCATCACCCTGGGGACTAGAAGCCGAAGCTTTGGCATGGTATGCTAGAGAAATGGTTATATACTGAGCATGATGGCATTCAAGCATCGCTCTCCACATTCTGATCAATCTGCATGGAGCCCAGATATTACGAATCTAATAGTAAACATAATAGCAAACATAAAAGGCATGTGCATGGACAGATTACCCTAGAAATGAGGTTCAATAAAATAGTTCCTCAAATTAAATATCTAATGGCAGGAAGAGTAAAAGAATTGTTGTCCTTACCCTTGGATAAGTTCCAAAATTTGAGGCAACAACTCTTCATCCCTCATTTTCTCTATCCGCTTTGATATTGAATCAACTGAATATAGAGCCACCCTGATGCGTGAATGGAGATCCTTCACCACTGACCGTGTTTTGTCAATTATTTGGGCACTAACATCTTTGGCAAATTGATGCCTAAGTTGGTTACACTTCCGATCATAATCTCTCCTGATTGACTCAATCGTCTACAAATTAAAGAGGATGACCAGCAAATGAGCTTTGAAATCACACAAAAGGAGAAATTATCTTCTAAAATTACCACAATAATGACATGCCCATGAAAGGCTCTATAGTTCATCTCATTTCCTCAAGATTCAATTCAAGAACAGTGATGAGGTGTGAAATACAACAAAACTATGGAAGGTCCAGAAACCAAAATGAAAATGTATCTTATCAATATTAGTATCAATACTAAAAGAAATTTCCGAATTTCTGTCTTGTTTTCCACATGGTAATTTCCTCCATATATACAAATTTTCTGAACACCCACTCCGCAGAAAAGAAACATTCTTCGATTGGCTGTTATCTATTGGCACTAGTGAGAACTGGAGTAAATGGAGCTCCTGATCCAGAACAGCTTCTAAAAGAAGGATTTTCCAGTATAAAGCAACTGAAACTGACGGGACAGATTGGTAGTTTGGAGTACTGCAGTAAGACATGGACCTAAAAACCAAATACTTTATAAACATAACTTATTAAACATCATTTTTTATGGATATAAATATAACTTGCTAAACGTTCTTGTTGTCAACCAGATTCTGTCTTTATCAAACAAATAGGGATTCTTATGAAAGAGCAATGCCACAACAACAACTGCACCAGCAGAAAGATACATTTTGACATCATCAAGGAGGATAACAAGAGATGGACTTCTATGAAAGTGAAGCTCAATGATAATGAATATGCTTTAGAATGAATAAAAGAAATGTGCTCAGACACCTCAAGCAGAACAGAATTTTGTCAAAAAAGGAAAAGTTGGAAGACAGGGTGTTTTCATGTATATAATGTGAATGAGTAATATAGAAGACCCACATGAAGTTTTGCAGTCCACCAAGAGGACAGAGAAATTAAGGGGAAAAAAGTCCAACAGATTTCAGCATTTTGGAATTTCTCATTAACTTGGTATTTCCAGATCTCTGGTTATAGAGCAATGCAGCTATCGGCCTACGTAATACTCCTAGGGGAAGTCAATAGGCTACACATTGTGTAGTTTAGGATGAACAACACCCAAGGTGTAGCCTACAGGTCAATGATGTGGGTTGAGACACATGAGATCTCAGGTTCAAATTCTAGCAGAAATAAAAACACACCAGGTGATTTCTACTCGTCTGTCCAAGTATTGGTGGACAGAGCTACCCAGTACTTGTGCTGGTAGGAGGTAGCAGGGACACGCTTAATTAATCTAAGTGCACACAAGCTGGCCCGAGTATCACAATTATCAATTGAAGGGTCATTTCACCACATGTTTCTCAGTATACTCTTTGTCTAATGTGTCATTCAGCTACTAAAATTATCCTAGTTTGATCAAGGCTACTAAAATTTTCCTTAATTCTCAAATTCTGCAGTATTTTACTCTAAACCATTTTTAAAAAAAAGAAAGGTGTATTTTACTCTATAAACCATATTTAGCAACTATTTCTTGGAAGTCTGCTTATTAATATCTGAAGATTCAGCTTTTATTTGTATTTGAATTACTTGAGCTGTAATTACAAGCTCCCTGAGCTAATCCTGCACCAATGTAATAATTCAAAATAATCAGGACACTCAACTTTCTAGGTCAGTACCTTCACTTCATCATAGAGTTTCCTCTCCCATGCATATACTCTGTCAAGGGTGGATGAGTGGCTTCCAGCTATCATACAAAAATCTTCGACAAAATCACTTCCACTATCATCATTGTCATCCTTGCTATTAAGAGGATTCCTTGATGAAGATGATCTAGAGGATGTGGTCCTCTTCCAGATAATCACCTTTGTTACATGGTCTGCTTCTGCATAGCACTAGAGTATTAGAACAGCAATGAACAGGAAAAAAGAGTAGAAATGCTTTGATCAACTAAAATATAAAAAGCAAATGATTCGTGAAAGACCTGCTTCAATTCTTAGTGCTACTGTGCTAGCAAATTTATGAACTACAACCAAACTTGAATTACATATTTCTAAATACTAGGTGATTTCTTCCCATAGGTCCTATCCTTGGTGGACAGAGTTACCTGGTACCTATTATTGGTGGGAGCTGGAAGTATCCTGTGGAATTAGTCGAGGTGCGCAAAAACAGGCACGAACACCATGGTTATTAAAAAAAAAAAAAAACTTACTCCATGACAATTTTTTTAACATTAACTCCATAATCAAGTTTGTCCAGCATTACTCCAAACAGGTTTGATAGTTAATTATGCTTTTAGTTCCGTTAATGGGTAGTTGTGATTTAAATCCCTATGTTTGTGTTGTGTTTTTTTAGATAATAAATCCCTAGATTTGTTGGAGCACATTAGGACTAGAATTTCTTGAATCGTGGACATTTCAGCTTCGCCTTGGATGGACGTAAAAAGTAAATACTCTCTCCCTGTCTCAAACTCAAATTTATATGAAGTTTTCTGATTAGTGATGCCCATAACTGTTTGAAACCGTTCTATAAATAATATCTTTTAAAACATTCACGAGTTTTTAGAGTTCACATATCAAATTAATATCTTAAAACTCTGTACACCATCACAAGCTATAAATTCTTTTTTGGATAATCGTGGTGTTCGGCCAACTTGGGCGCACCTTAACTAATTTCACAGGGTACCTTCTAGCCAACACAGGTACTGGGTACCTCTACCCACCAAGGCTTGGACAAACGGGAAGAAATAACCTAATGTTTTTGTCTCCACTGGAATTTGACCCAAGACATCATGGTCTCAACACACTTCATTGACCACTAGGCCACACCCTTGGTCAATAGCTTAGGACACCTCAGTGATCTTCTCGGAGTAAACCAAAAGTTTAACCAAGGTAACTACCTCTGCATCCCCAAGCTCCACCATCCACTCACAACTCTTGCATCCCCTCACCACAGCCTTCACTGTATTTTTTCGCTCAATTTTTTGTTCTCTCTTCTAACCTCTCTTATCCTGCAGTCACACACATTTCTCTTGCTTCCTTTCCTTTTCTTTCTATTTCGAATTTTCTACATCCCTTTCTCCCTTCAATATGCTATACAACACCGCTTAGCACCAAGACTACAACCCAATTACTATAGCCTTTACCACCATCAACAAGGCATCAACCCGTCCATCAGCCACAGCTACTTGCAGTCACCACCAGCTTTCTCGCCCATACTCAACAATGCTCACACTCCTCCACCTACCCAAAGCCCCAACTAGCTCAAAGAAGGAAAGAGAAGGACAAGAATTATGTAGGACAACGACTCAGATATGACTTAAAATGACCACGAAAGACCAAAGAGCCATTTTCAAAACAATTGTCTTGGATGCAAGTGCTGCAAAGTTTCTCAACAGGCCTCTTAGTTAAATCTGTCAACATTCTGACTTAAACGCCCATTTCATCAATATTAAGGTTTACAGTGCTCCAAAAGTAAGATCAACCTTTTTGCTTCAAGTAAGCTCAAAATGTTGATAAAAATTTTACTATTTTGCTCATAGTAAAAGAAACTGTTTTGAAGGGAAAAGCCTACAATATCCAATCTTTACAGCTCTAGTAATTACATGTTGATGTGATTATCTCATTAACACACAGCCTTCATGAAGAAACCCCAAGTTTACTGCCTTTGGAGTAACACAATTAAGTAAAATCACAAATTCTGCAATCTAAAGCCTGAATTTGGATTTATGTTTTTCCTCTTTTGAGGTTGTTTATATAATGTTTAATTAAATAACCAAATTGACAACTTTTATATGAAGACATGATTTATTAATTTGTTCAATGAACTTACCACCAGCCATGTTCTCACCCACTCTTCTGCAGCAACCTGAGCCCATAGAAGACAAATAGGCGGACACCGAAGATTTTCCTGAAGAAGCAATGTATTAGCACTTGACCATAGATACCAAAAAACCATGTGAATTTCAGTAGGTAAAATGATGCAAAAACCAAAGTAAGCAATAAAAGAGCATTCTTTAATGTCTCAAAGAGACAGTTACCTTTGGCCTCAGAAAACCCAACTCTGATTTTGCTAGCTTCGAGCATTCTTGAAATCTCTTTTCCGGATTCAGATGCTCTAAAGAATCGATGTTCAATGTCCTTTATGCTAGAAAGAAAATCTTTGGCTCTATGAGTTATGAACTCTGAAGGATCCTCTCTTTCATCCACTAAAGGCTTGTCTCCCTTTGAACCAGATACTTGCAAGGCAGATTTCCCAATCGTAGTCCCAACTGAACCATTTGCTTTCGGCTCACTGCTCACGTTATTACCCTCACCACCAGCTACTTGCTGACTATTATTCTCAGCCCTCTTAGGCATAACTGAACTAGAATCATGAAATTCCAATTTACCATGACCATTATTGCTTCTAGGTTCAGATTTAGGTGTCAAGAACTCTTCTTGAATCCCATTGTCACCCTCATTATCTTTTTCACCAAGTTCATCAAAGTTCAGTTGCCTACCATTATGTGTAACAAACCTAAAGCTCTCATTATCTGTAGGGTCAAAAAAATCCCAAGACCCTGAATCTGGCGGTGGGGGTGGGGGTAATGGGGTTAAGAAATCAACATCATCTACATACATATTGGTTGAAGGTGGACTCACCTTAACAGTGACAGCAGTAGGTCCAGCAGACCGCATGTAACTCAACCTAGTAGCAATAGGAGGTGAAAGGGGACTTCCATTTAGAACAGGAGAATCTGAAACCCCACCAACGTGAGATGGTGAAGGTGATGGATACGACGAATGTGACGGAGTTTTATCAAGCTCAGTAGCTGAAGTTGATAGAGATGATTCTATCAACACTTCAGCCTCCGCATATCTCCTAAGAGCAATGCCTATATTTCTCAAAGATTCAACATACGAAACATGAGCAGCTGCTAGTGCATACCTAGAATCGACTGCTTGTTTTATAAATCTTTTCCTTTCTTTACACAATCTCAGAGCTTCACTCCTCTCAGATTTTGAGCTTGCCGCACCCATTTAAACAAAGAAAAAAAGACAATCAAATCAAACCACCCACTTCCCTGAATTGAACATTTCCACCATTAACACTGATTTTCCCCCCAAAAACACTAAAACCCTAACACCAAACCCAAAACCCTTTTTTCATCAAAACAGATAAAATGGATAAAAGGGGTTCACACTCATGTAAAAAACTGCAAAAAGAAAAAGAAACACTCGTAAATCAGACCTCTTCAGTCGAAGAAACGAAACCCAAGTGAAGCTGAAGAAAAGCTCTAAAACAGAGGAGAGAGTGAAAAGCGAACAAAATAGTAATCTTTAAGCCCAATAAAAAGGTAACCTGAATCGATTGGACAATGAAATGGAAACCATTCAATGAAAACAGAGCATTCAGTTCAACTTTTTAAGCAAAGGGACCATTACAGAAATGATGAGAAAATAAGGTAGAAGAAGAAGCAGAAGAAGAAAGGAGGGAATCCTGTACAGTGTTGATGCATTAGCCTCTCGGGAAGTGTGCTTGAATGCTACTTTACGTTCCTTTCCTCTTTATTCATTCATAAGAAAACGAAGATTTAACAGGGGTTGAACAATACTCGTTTATTTGGTTCAAAACTTTATGGTGAAAAAAGTACTACAATTTTTTTAAATGAAAGAATTTATTTATTTTCTCCATTTCAATTTATGTAATAAAATTTATATTTTATATTTAATCAGATTATTTATAAAATTATAGTCATACATATATTTATGATTATTTTATATAAATGACTTATGTTAGACCACAATTTTTAAGAAAGTATAATACTTTTTCATCTCAATTTATGTGATGTAGTTTGACTTGACATAAAATTTAAGAAAAAAAGACTTGTAAAATTTATGATTTAAAATAAGTCAAGATACTTGTATGAGTATAATTTGTATCATTAAGAATAATATGACATTTTAAAATTAAATTGTTACTATTAAACATAAAATATCTCATTCTTTTTAAACGGATTAAAAATAAAAATAAATCGTGTAAACTAGAACATAGAGTATTATATCGTGAAATAAGCCATTGAATAGTAGTTGGGATAATAATTGAAAGAAAATGGTTTAAGGAATTTATAACTCCAACATAATCTTTGTACTTAGCAATAATATTTGTGAATCAAATTAGTATTGTGTTTAACCAATAGATTAGAAAAGAATGACTAATGAGAAACAACAAATAAAATGATTCAGTACAAGATGACACATTCACAAGGCTCCACAGTGTGGAAAGCAATGGATTTTTGCTTTGTTTCTGTTAGTTGATCATTTTAATACATTAAAAAAAATATTAAGTACTAATTTTTTTATATTATTCTTGTCATTATTTTTTTTATGAAAATATTCACATTTATTTGTAAATTAGCAAAAGACTTTTTAAGAGTTGAATTAATAAAATTATTTACTTATTAATGATTTTTTAAATATCATGTAAAATAGAAATTGTTCAATTAATATAAAATGGAGAGTATTTGTGTGGGTGATATCTTTTGAACAGGAAAAGCCTTTGCACATATTGGCAACAAGCATTCTTTTTGTACAATCTGTGTCAGTCAAATTAATGAGTAATTAATTGCATTGGCAAATGTGATTCTATGACTAAACTACCCCCACTCTAACGGCTCCTTTTCTTTTCACTCTACTGTCTTTTGCTTCAGTTTTATTTACTTTTACCTTCACATTACTCCCTCCGTTCCATTTCTTCACATTACTCCCTCCGTTCCATTTTATGTGAGGTAATTTGACTCGACACAAAGTTTAAGAAAGAAAGGAAGATTTTTAAAACTTGTGATCCAAAATGAATGATAGAAATTTGTGTGACTGTAAATCATTTCATTATGGGTAAAATAGACATTTTATAGTTAAATTATTACTTAATATAAAAATGTGTCACTCTTTTTGAGACTGACTAAAAAGAAAAGTAAATCACATAAATTGAGACAGAGGGAGTATTATTTTTGGTTAATTCAGAAAAATTAATCGAAAGGGAAATATCACTCATTTTTTCATTCTAATTTATATGGAAATTTGTTTTCATTTTTCGTGAAAATGAAGGTCACACACCCAAAACATTTTAAACTCTATATAAAAGTACTTGGATATTATAATTAAACCTTTATATGTAAGCTCATAAACTTTCGACGTGGATTAATGACAATCATAAATATATAAATATACCACCAAAGTAGAGTAATTTTAATTGACCAGTAAATTTTTTGCCTAATAGAAGAAGGTAATTACGTAGAGGAGACAAGTATTAGTGGGGTAGAGCCCCTACTACGTGAGGTCGTATATTTTTTACACAGAAAAAGAAGTGCAATTGAATATACATTAGTGTATATTCCTTACATTTTAAAAATTATCAAGTTTGGTTTTTTAAAATTTATTTATTTATTTATTTTAGTTTAATATAGAATATTCCACTTAATTTTTCTTTAATAAAGTATTTCTTTCTGGTCATACTGAAGATCTGAATCTTACTTTTTTAGCCCTTGAGAATATATTTCTATGCAATCTGATCCTTTTGTCCCTTTATTTAACAGAGTACTTCAATGGTTTTATAGATTCTTATGTGTATGATAATGTAAATTTTGAGAGAATCTTACATGTCAGGACCAATTAATTGGTTCATAATGGCGTGATTAAGCAGCTAAATCACCTTTTTAATTTGTCTTATGCTCATTCAATGGTTAGGTAATTTACACTTAAGTACCTTAAAGTTCATGGATATATCAATTATCCTCACAACTTTTACCAAAGTTACATTTTTTTGGTTTTGAAATAGCCGTTAAAAAGGATTATTATTATTTTTGCATTCTGTTAGTTGAAAGATAATTTTGAGTAAAAAATAAAACTAACTCATTTTGAATAATTGAAGAATATATTTATCCCTTTTCTCTCCTATTAATATGAAAAGAAATAAAATAAATAATTTTTTAATAAAAGAAGTGGTTAGAGGAGGAGCAGGGCGAATTTTTTGCGGATTTTGCGCAAAACAAAAAGAGGAAATGGGCGCCTCTTCCCTCGTGCAAATTACTTTATTTTTTTGTTTCTTTCTTCCCCTTTTTCCTTTTCTTTTTGAGTCCCTTTTATCCTTTTTGCCCCTTTGTATATCTTATTTTGTTTTTTAATTATGTGTTTGATATTCGTATTAAAATTGGACCAATTTGAATTTACATTGGGTGAGATCATTTGGAGGTACTGTTTTCTATTAAAGTTTTTTTCACACTCAAAATTTGAAATCGAGATTCCTGTTAGAGGAGAAGTAACTTCATCCACCACATCAAAATATGATTGTATAATTCTTTTTTTTTGAAACTTTGGAGAAATTCACCACTCTATCCAAAGGTGCGTATTGAATAAATCTATGCGCTCGCAAATTATACATTAGATGCTAATGTGAATCACACGAACTCTAACTGAGAAGACTGCTAGTGACGAAAATTGATCATCGAACCAACTCAGTCAATCCACGTGAGTGTATAATTCATTTTAACAAATAGCCTATTTTGCGATCAATATTTTTGTTGTAATTGATACGGGTCCGAAAGAGATGGTAAAGAATGAAAAAACAAGTGTCAATTTATTTTTTACAAATAGAAAAACTAATTAACAATATAGCGGAAAAATAGTTTTAATTATAAAATAGCCGAAAGAAATTAGTTTAATTTTTTTTTTCTTTACACTAAATAATGAAAGAAAAAAATAGAATAAGAATAAGAAACTCAAATAATGATAATCAAAGAAGTCAAAAAACAATTTATGTATGAAAAGTATACCTGATACTTTACTAGAAGGAATCATATATGACCCTACATGATTTTTTTTCTTAAAATTAAAAGTAAAAAATATAAATTTAAAACTAACTTTTTTACTTCCGTTAGATGAAGGATATATACGAGTTTCTTTTGTAACGGTAGGGGTATATGTGAGTCATTTTGTATAACAGTAAGAGTATATACAAATCGCTTTCATAACGAGAGTTATATCAGCTCTAAATGTCAAAATTGAGGGTTATAGTATCTCTTAAATGAGTATTAAAAAAACAACGAGAAAAGGATAAAAATAAAATATGCTTATATAAAGGCTAATTCAATATTTAAAGTTTATGAGTTCCTAGAGTAACCTCAAGTATATGAAATAAATATAAAAGTTATTGAGTTCACATGAACCAACCATTTCAACCAAGCGTTTGATCTCAACAACACGAGAATGTTGTTTTTAACTTGAAATCCCTAAAACAAACTTCATGCTAATTATGCTTTCCCTCATACGATTTATAACTTTGTCTTAATACGAAACACGAGATTAATCATCAGCTAATCTAACATAACATGACTCACCTAACTTAATTATCATGAAAAAAAATCGTTTGCATGCCACTTTTTGTTCTTTATTTCATTTCAATTTCAAAACATTAATTGGTCAATGTAGATGTTCTACTGATTTCATTAGTGTTTGAACTATCATTATGCAATTTAAAATAATTTTTAGCTATACGTACTCATTGTTTTTCTCTATAAAAAAAATACTACTTTAGAAGTCACTGACAACAACAATAAAAGAAATTAGTCGATTGGAAAGAAATGAGTTCAGTAAAGAACATGAAATGACTGTACAATTATTTCGATTTGATCATTTCATTTTTTTTAATCAAGTTGGTATTTTAAAATTTGATTTTGGTATTATGTGATATGGAAAATTGATAATCATAGTTTGTTCGATTTTGATTTGTATATACATTAGAACTATGATTTTGTCTTTTCAAGAAACATTTCAATTATATCATACTAACACTTTAAATATGTAGAAATATTCAAGTTAATTAAATTTCTTTTGTTAATCCATTGCACAAAAATTAAAAAATATTTCAATTAAGATAAAATAGTGAAAGTTTTAATGTCTAAATAATTAGTGTTGTACTAATATTATTCTATATATTTATTAGAGAAAATACATAAAATCCCCCATGAACTTAGACGAACAACTTACTTTAGCACTTAAACAATACAGGTGATTAAATATCTCCTTTAACATCTATGAAGTGAATTAAATACAACCCTGAGAGTAACATACCACTCTCACCTGGCACATCATAACCATGTAAGCGCCACGTCACAACCATGTAAGCACCACATCATTAATTTTTTATCTTTTTTTTTTTGCTTATTCACCCTTTTTCTTAAACATTTTTTAAAATTCATTACACTAATCAATTAATTTAAAATGCATTTTAAAATCAAAATTGCCCCACCTTCTTCCACCCCTTCTCTTCTACGCCCCTGTCACGACCCAGACCGTTATGATTGGCACCCACACTAACTCTCTGGTGGGAAAACCATTACTACTAACCAACTAACCCCAAAACTAAACATTTAAAGATACGGAAGCGGGTTTAAATGCAGAAATAAAATGGAGTTCCCATAAACTCTGAAGTTTTAACCAAAATCACTACCAAACATTGCGGAAAACCCCCTAGAATCTAAAAGTCAATGTACCAAAACTCTAAGTTCAACAATGTCTAAGAAAATGAGTGCAACCCAAACTAAACATAAGAATATCTAAAGTACTAGTCTAAGTCCGAATAGAAATGGACTAAACATAACGAGAACTCATGGTAGCCTGGAAGGACTGACTCACCCTTGAATTCGATCTCGATCAGTGATCTCCTAAACGAGGTATGTCTGTAGCCGCCTGAAGATGCCTTGTACTCAACAAAGAAAGAGCAAGTGCAGTATCAGTACACAACCACAGTGTACTGGTAGGATCACATGGCTATTCAAGTAAGTGAAACATACATAAGCAGTTACAACATAGTAAACACGCATATACCATATACAATATCAGTTATCATCTCAGGATCAATGTACAATTCCAGATTCTCAATAAAACACATGTATGACAAGTCAATGGTCCTCTCATGGAACCCATACCGAAACTGTTAGTGTGCCGGATCGTGACACCCGATCCAAGTTAGTGTGTCGGAACGTGACACCCGTTCCAATATGTATGTCGGTATGTGACATCCGATCCTAGTTAGTGTGTCGGAACGTGACACCCAATCTATTCAACATGCCACAATCACAAACACAATGTACATTCTCATAATCATACAATCAAGTGTTGATTCATGGCTTACAATCATTCATTCATACTCATTTACATTAGGTGTGATTAATAGTGCAACATTCGCATACATACATGCATTACAATGAAGCAAATACTAACATACAGCACACAAACATGAAATCAAACCATCACCTACCTCGAAACCAAGCTTGAATCCCCCTAAGACACTTGTATAATTCTTAAGAAAAAAAAAAACTAAAAACATTATATGCAATACTTTCGTTTTCAAAAAGAAAAAGAAAAGACAGATATCCTATTTATTTTTTCTAATTCTTTTGATAAATTTCACTATATTTTAATTTATTATTATTATTAAAAAGTGTCAATTACTACTCTCTCCATTCATTTCTATTATGTATTGTAAAAACTTAAATGTCTCAAAATTTATTATTCTACTTATTCCTAACCTTTATTGTAACTTTGAAGGCCTAAATATTTAACTCCAACCTTTCATTTCTTCACGAAGAATGAAAAATCTATATGTAGCTATATATTATATAAAACTAAATATTAAAAAAGTGATTTGACACCTCTCTTTAGCCAATGATCCTATTTATTTTTTTATTATTGTAATTTTCACTATATTTCTATCTATTATTACTATTAAAAAGTATCAATTATTACTCCCTTCATTAATTTCTATTATTTATTTTAAGAATTTAAACATCTCAAACTTTACTACTCCACTTATTCCTATTATTTATTGTAAATTTAAAGGCATAAATATTTATCACTCAAATATTTTATTTCTCCTTAAAGAATGAAAATTTATTAAAATAGAGTAGTCTAATGAAATATCATTTCAAATATATTTTTAAAAAAAATTAAACTACCATACTATTATAACCTATGAATTTAAGGGTTTCAACCAAAAGAAAAAGCTCATATAAATTTGAAGTATTGTAAATTATATTTCATGAAGAGGTAATTTATAAACAATATCTCTTTATAACCACTAAAAAATTACTACTACATGCATGCATTATAAAGTTATAATTAAGATTTAGACTAATTAATTATTTCCTTTTATAGTCATGACATTAAGAATATAGTAAATTTTATTTTCAAATTTATAAGTTTTTAATTAAATGAAAGTGAACTTTGTGTCATATTCTAAAATTTTGAATTAACTTACTTAAAACTTATTATATAGCAATAAGATTTTTGAGAACAAGAACAAATGTATTATATCGCATCAAATGGTTAACATTATTAAAAGAAAAATGAAAATTCTTATTACATATATATTCCCTACACAAGATGTTTGACGAACATTCAAATTAGATTTAGTCATTTCATTTCAGTACACATAAAATCTCTCAACTTAACTACTATTTTCGTTTTGTGATTGAGTTTGGATAATTCTTCTTTAGTCTTTTGCCATAATATAATCAAATAATAGGTGATGATATACTAGCTACTTAATTCACCATATAACCTCCTAATATCTCTCTTCATTGTGTAAGTATTTCAATAGCAGGTTTAAGTTCAATTCCAAGGCTTCCTAGCTAATACTGTCAATGACTTCTCTGTGCGGCATTGGTTTGCCATTATGTTGAACCTAGAGGTATTATACTTGGTAAAAGAATTGTGTATAGTCATTTTTTAATAACTAAGTTGAATAAAAATTTCAAAATAATAAATGTGTTTGAATATATTTATTTTAATAAGTTGAATCAATATTGATCTCGGAATGTATGTAAAACTAGTGACAAATTTTTTTGTTTAATATTTATATCTTGACATGCAGATCTTCCGTACATCATCTTCTTTGTTATGAGTGAAAACTAATTAATATTAATATAAGTAATTGATGTCACTTTTTATCTATCTTACTCATTGTTTTGTTAAGATAAATTTATCTATCTTACTCATTGTACACCTCTACTTTGCAACCATCTAACTTGTAGAGAAGTGTTGAGAGATAAAAGTTGTTTAGGTAAAAAAAAGGTACTTCAGTTTTTCTACCTAGTTTGTCATAACTACTAGTCAAGTAGTTCGTTTTGAGTTAACTGATGCTACTATATAATGATATTATTGACATGCTATGAAATGAATTTTATTCAAAGAGTTTTCTTATTCCTCGGACATTCTTTAAAATCTTGTTTACCAATATACTATATTTGACTTGTGTAAGTTTGAAGAGTTTAAAGATCATTGATAATTTTCATTGATACATATTTGAAATAAACTCAAATTTGAAACATAAATTTCATGTATCATAAAGAATAAACTTATCATCAATTTATTTATATAAATTTTAACAAACCTATTTAACATTTACTTAATAATACACAATTCATTTTTCCAAAATTTAAAACTTATATGAATCCATTTTTGATAAATTGAGAATAAAAGCTCAGATCAAGAATTCAAACGGAGTTTTATAACTATAAATCAAGTCATAATTCATTAATATGTTAGAAAATTTATGCTTTTTGCTGAATGAACTTTTTCCTTTTTTGTCAACTCTTTGATTTCACTTTGCCACTTGATATATTTAAAATCACAAGATTAAATAACATGCTGATATATTAGTTTAAAAGAAAATTGTATGAAATAACAAACTATTAATTCAAATTAAATGCTATAACCATAGTTTATTTTATTTGTAATTCGCAGCAAACATCCCATTTTTTTGTCATCTGATTCGGTATACAGTTAGCCATTTTCGGTATACAATTAGCACTCGCTATACAAATGTATAAAATGCGTTTGTGTTTGTATAAAACGAGAGAAAAATGTATATACAAATACAAATACATATATTTTCATCATATACACTTATAATTATACAAATACAAATCTTATTATACAAATTACAATGTATAAATGAATTTATACAAAACAGAACAATTTGTATAAAATTGGAAGTATCTAGCGAATTATACAAATCAAAAGCTCCATAGCAAACATAAAATTTGCTATGGAGCGCAATTATACAAACTATAGCTATAACATACAAATATGATTTTTATGTTTGCTATATATGAAAGTTGCTCTAGTTTAAATCCACAAGATTGAGATAAGTGTCAAACACACCTAAAATATTTTCATTTTATTTAGTGTCATACCTAAACTATTGGGAGAGTGAGTTTCATACCTAAACCATCACTTATTAGTTTGAGAAACACACCTCAATGGTGTGTGTGATGCATTGTCTTTTTTTATTTGCAAAAATCTTGCCATGTGGCATTTCACATGGATAAAATATTTCACCTTATCAAAAATTTAATAAACTATTAATATTAGTTAAAAGCTAAAAATTAAAGTATTCCTATCCCAAAATAAAAAGGAAATTATTTTTTTAAAAATAAAATTTAAAATATATTTCTCACCCCACTCCACCACCTCCTTCCCACCCCGACAAACCCCCAGTTCTTTATTTTTTAAAATTTCTTTTGGAAAATATTTTTAAAAAATTTAGACCTTACCCCTCCTCAGCCCCCTTTTTTTTAAAAAAAATTCTACTCTACCCCATCTAACCCCAGCTCCTAATTTATTTTTATTTTTATTTTTTACATTTTTTTCGTTTTGTATTAGATATGTACATATATTTTTAGGATTTTTATGGGAAAAAAGACAAATATACCCTCGAACTTTCGTAAATGGTATCTAAATATCCCTCGTTATACTTTTAGAATGCTGATGCCCCTATCGTCTAATTTTTGGAGCGTGTATACCCTTTAGACTAACGAAGGGACACGTGTCATGATCTTTAACAACCTATCAAAATTATTTAATTTTTATTTCCAATTAAATAATCTGACCCGAATAATTAAAAACCCACCCAAATAATATAAGGCCCACCCAAATAAATCCCATTTTTCCATTCTTCTCTAGTTCCAGCGACCATACACCCCAAGAACCAGTTACCCAACATCACTGCCGCAACTCCATCTTCTCCGGCGAAGCTCCATGTACAAAACCACCTCTAATTGCTATCGAACTCAACCTCCCTTGCTCTAGCGACGCTCCAACGAAATCAGTGAGGCATCGACCCTTCATCCACTATGAAACCTGACCACCACTCACCCATCTCTCCCTCACTGCTGCTCTAACAATTCTGGCGAATCGAACCAACGACCTCCGGCGAATCGAACCAGCGAACTCTGGCAAATCGAACCCGAGGAGAAGTTGTTCGGTCCAGGAACCGTGTCTTCCCCACAACTCTGTGCCTCCTCCCTCTGCAACTACTACCAATATTCTTTTCCTATTTGATTGAAGACCTCTCACCTCTAGCTTAGGTCTCCAAATTGTTGCCTCTCTATATAACAGTTCACAGAAACTGCTCATGTTATCTCCTCCTCATGAGAACATGAACACTTGCATTGTTTCATCAAAATCAATTACTACACACTGGACTGTGCGCTTTCTATCTACCGCTTTCATGTTCCACCATTAGTTGGGTCTTAAATTATTTGGGATTTATTTGGGTGGGTCTTAAATTATTTGGGTGGGTTTATAATTATTCGGATCGGATTATTTAATTGAAAATAAAAATTAGATAAATTTTTAATAGGTTGTTAAGATTGTGACATGTGTCCCTCCGTTAGTCCAAAGGGTATACACGCTCTAAAAAATAGACGGTAGGGGCATCAACTTTCTAAAAGTATAACGAGGGGTATTTAGATACCATTTACAAAAGTTTGGGGGTATAATTATCCTTTTTCTTTGTTTTTTCTATTTGTGTACTGAATATAGCAGAAGTAAAAAAATTATTTTTTAAAAGGTCTTGCGGCAAGTATATATATATAACAAGGAACGAGAAAACAATTTGGAAGTGGGGGTTATGTGGGGTGGGGTAGATTTTTTTTTTTTTTAAAAATAAAATACTATCATGAGGAGGGGATGAAGTACGCTGAGAGGAAGTGATGGAGTGGGATAAAAAAAAATATTTTACATTTTATTTTATAATTTTTTTTGAGGGAATAGTAATACTTTAATGGGAAAATTGTATAAAATAACAAACTATTAATTCAAATTAAATGCTATAACCACAGTTTCATTTAATTCCAATCCGTAGCATACACTTTGCCATCGCCTCTCTCCTCATAAATCTCGCTCGCCACTCTCCCAGATCTGGCTCGCCAATCTCTCTCGCCTCTCTCACTTTATACAAACACAAATGTATAAATTGTGTTTCTGTTTGTATTAAGCGAGAGAAAACTGTATATACAAATACATATATTTTCATCGTATACACTTATAATTATACTAATACATATTTTTCCTTACAAGTTCTCTTTTGCCTTTCTCTCTTTCTCACTTTATACAAATACAAATTATACAAATTATAATGTACAATTTGTGTTGTATAAAGCGAGAGAGAGAGAGAGAGATTTGATATACTAAATTTTTTATTTCGATTCAGTTGTATACAAATTCAAATTTTATGCAAATATACAAACACAATCATTGATACATATACATAGTAGTTACATATATACAATTATCTAACTGATATACATATACAATTGATGTGCTTTTATACAAAATGAGATGTTGCCTGTGATTTATACAAATCTGATGCTCCATAGCAAACATAAAAGTTGCTATGGAGCGTAATTATGCAAACTGTAGCCATAACATACAAATATGATTTTTATGTTTGATAAACCTAAAATTTACTCTACTTTAATATTTAATTTTAACTAATACTAATAATTTTTTATTATTTATCGAGATGAAATATTTTGTCCATGTGGAGTGTGACTTGACAATTTCTTTAAATAAAAGAGATAGTGTATTACAGACACCATAATGAGAGTATAATAAAAGAGAGATGTGTTTCTCAAACTAATAAGTGATAATTTAGGTATGAAACTCATACTCTCAACAGTTTAGGTATGAAACTAAAAAAAAGAAAAAATAGTTTATGTGTGTTTTTGACTCTTATCTCCCACAAGATTAAAAAATATTTCTTTATTTTCTTAAACTCTTTGCAAGTCGAAACTAAGCATGTTTAAAATATTTTTTTTGACAACTTTTTAATTTTAATTTTTCACCTGACATATTTAAAACCACAAGATTAAATGACATTTTGATACATTCTACATATTTTTAGTTTAAGTCCATAAAATTCAAAAAAAAATTCTTATCCTTACAAATCAAAACGAGACAAATAAATTGAAACAAGAGGAGTATTATCAAATCATGGTGTAATAATCCATAAGTTACAACTCAATCAATAAATTAAATTCAAGAGTAAGTTTTTATTGCATGATGCAATGATTACATGGTCTTGGGGATTTGTTACACTACAGTACCTCACCAAGCCTTTTTATTTGTCCCACTTTGTTTACATTCTCTGTTTTTCAAGACTTAGTAAAGAGTACATCACCTCCAGTTTCTGGTATTCTTTTTCTCATTCCTTTTCTGCTTCAAATGAATGATCATCATCCATCCTCATGCATGCTTGTTTTGGCTAAAGTCTCTATACAAATATTGCAAATGGATGAATTTCTCTTGTTTATGTATATTGCATGTATCACTTCTAATGGCACAAAGCTTTTTTTTTTTCTCTTTAAGTTAAAACTCAGAGAAAGATATTTCAAATGGGAAAAGATTCAGAAAAAGATGGGTTAAGGGTAACCAAGACCCCAGTAAAGCTAGAGGCTGAGTCCCACTTTCAACACAGTAAGCACATTATTATCCTTGATGTTAATTAATTTGAGACTTCATGGAATTAATTAGTTTTCAATTCCCCTGTCATGTTGTTGTATATAAAATACTATTACTTCTCAACTTTAATTGTTTCAAATCACATGCATCAAATGTTTTGAGTGTTTTAATTGATTAAAGACAAAATACATAAACAAACACTTAAAACTTGGCCTTAATTGATAAGTAGGCACTTCAATTTTGAGTATGCACATTTGAACACTCTAACTTACAAAATGATTATCTGAACACCTCCATAATTTATGTGCCACGTCAGGGTTAGGTGTCCATGAGACACATTGACGACGGATTGGAGTGTTTAGTTGCCAGTTGAGGTGTCTAACAGGGGCGGAGCCACCTTATACTGAACCCCCTTCGACGAAAAATTATATTATTGATATATGGTTAAAACAATTTTTTATGTTTATATGGTAGATGTCGAACCCCCTTTAGCTATTTCGTGTGTCTATTTCTACAGAATTTGAATCCACTTATTGAAAATCCTGGCTCCGCCACTACTGTCTAGGTGTGTACTTTCAGAGTTGGAGTACTTATATTACTTGACTGCTGTGGCCAAGTTTGAATGTCTGTTTATGTATTATGTCATTGATGAGTTCTTGATTGGTTAGTTGTAGCATTGTTGTTGTTGTTTTCTTTTGGTGTTTCATCAGTTCAATGTGTTTAGTTACATAGTAAATGTCTTTTTTTCCACAGATAATAGTTATTGGCTTCGACCAAGGAAAGGAAAGGAGATATTTAGTTCGGAAGCAGGTGATTAATCAAATAAGTTCGAAAGGTTCTGTACTATCGTTGGGATTATGTTATTCTGCTTTACTAATTAAGAGCATTTTGACAGTTAAAAGGTACTTTCTTCGTCAACGGAAAATAGTAAAGGAAAGGCTTAGCTTGGGTGCAGGTAATGACTTCAATTGTGATTTGCTTAATGAACCAAGATTTTGTGCTTGATGATTAAGTATCTCAACATTGAGCTTGTTCCTAATATCGACATATCGTTTCTGTTGGAGAATATTACTGAGTTATTTTCCAGCAGATAATGAAGAAAAAGACAGATACAAAGGCTCGAAAAAATGCTCATCAAAAAAGCTTGGTTCATTATCAGTTCCTTCCAAGACTCTCCAAGTAAAAGTTTTCCCCTATTCATCACTGTGGATCCTGCATTTGTTTCACTGTCGTATGCTATTACTCTCCGTTGCAGGTGTACCATAGAAGACGTAACAAGTGTGAAAAAGTTCAACCATTAATCATTGAAGGGCATAACAAGCCTGTCCAGGCAAATGATTCTACTACAAATGTTGTTCCACTGTCATCTTCTCATCCAAACTATGCTACTAACTATCCGTTGCAGGTGTACAATCGACGATTTAAGAAGAACCAGAGATATAACAAGTGCAAAACAGTTGAGCCATCCTTTCAGGAAGGGCAGAACAAGAAGCGGAAAACATCAACAGCTTCTACTACCAAAGGTAATGAAGACAGTGATTTGCGTGGTTATACAACTTACTTGGATTTATAATGTGACATAACATTTAACAAGAAATTATATATTTCCTTTGATGCAACTTTTTAAAGGTTTAAAGGATAGTCCTCACAAGAAACCAAGGCTTCAAGAATCTAGCAGTAAAAGTGGACTCATAGTGAAACATAATAAGAATTCTCAAATCAATCACAACAAGAAAGATGCACAAGTTCCAACCAATGAAACACCTAGTGACACAGACAAAATGATCTTGAGAACAAAAGTAATCCTTGATGAGGAGACGATACGAGAATGGAAATTTCTGATGGAAAAACCGGAACACAAAGGTTGCAAATCTGAAAAGTGTGATCAAAGATGGGAAATCGAGAGGACATTGTTCCATGGACGGGTGATATCATTCATTTCTCGCATGCATCTTATTCAAGGTATCATTTTATTATTGTATTTTAATTAAGATTTTCTATGACTCTTTCCTTCATTAAACTCAGTATCAAACTATGATCTAATTATTTTCTTGTATGCAACTCTGAAAGTCACAAATGTACATAGCATATGAAAACAATAGCAAATATGTAACTCCACCAATTCAAGAAAACAGAAATATCATAGAAGTTTGGCAAACTAGCACATGTTCATAAAGTGAAGCCACCAGAAAACTTTAGAGCATTATAGAAAGATCACTCTAGCATACCAAATGCAAGCAGAAAAACTACTGCCAACTGTTTGTAACGTACACCTTGCACAAAGAATTCATCGAGAACATCATCAAAGCAAAACTATATCTCCAAAGATGAAAACACTGTTACTCATTAAAGACTCATCTTTTGAAGTATCAAAATGCCTGTTTATGCATCACTTGATATGACCACAACTCCACAAGTTCACGTGTTTCTTGGAAATTTCTCTCAGTGAAAGTCTAACTAAGGCTCTGATTATAATCTTTTCCGGCTTTTAGTGTTTCCCTATGAATAAAATATGACAAGAACCAGGTAAATGTAATTTGTAGATGTTAAAGAATGGTATCTGCAACGAGAGTACTTCTTTATCAGCATAAGTAAGATAACAATGAGCAAACATTTCATTTTCTTTCATTATCATGTAAAGAGAATATGTTTAGTCGGTGTCTTCACGAAGATATAACTGAGGGCAGATTATATATTGACAGGTAATAGACAGTTCTCTCAGTGGAAAGGTTCAATTGTAGATTCTGTGGCTGGGGTTTTCCTGGCTCAAAATGTCGCAGACAACTTATCGAGGTATTGAAGATTGTATGCAAGGAACTTTTCACAACTGACTATTAATGTGTTCATTAAGAATCTGAATAGTAATCTCAATTTTTCTATGCTGATGCATTTGCAGCTCTGCTTTCATGTCCCTTGCTGCTCAATATCCTTGTAATGAAGTCAGATTCAAATCAACATTCCACAACGGAAATGGGACGAAGCTGGAGAAATCTTCAAAAGGAAGTTCTAATATTAAGAACCAGGGGATAATCCGAAGAACAAATCCGAAAAGGGGTGCGAAGAAAAAGGAGACCAGAAATCAGCAATCTGAACCAATCTTAAGAAGGAAAAGTCAGAATGCAGACTTGGAAAGTGAAGCCATTGAATGGGAAAATATGAGGAAGTCATCTTCATTTGTTAATCCCAAAGAGAGAAATGATAGCACGTTAGATGCCATTGATTGGCATGCAGTCCACGCTGCAACAGCGGATCAAGTATCGAAAGCTATCATGCAAAGGGGAATGGACAAAAAGCTTGCACTAAGAATTAAGGTTAACAAAGTTTGGCTAAGAATTACTCGGCAATCAATCAGCATTGTAATAAACTAACTGCTCACTACATGCAGAATTTTATCAACCGCCTGATCCTGGAACAGGGGAATGTGGATCTAGAATGGCTACGAGAAGTTGAACCAGAAAAGGCTAAGTAATGTCTGCACTATCTTTTTGTATGAATTCGAAAAATTTGGATAGTTGGTGAGATAGGAAACACATAAGTTAACTGAGATTTGACAGTGTAGTTGATCGAGAAATCTGTTTCTTGCAGGGAGTACTTACTGAGCATTTATGGTTTGGGAGTGAAAAGTGTGGAATGCATAAGGTTGCTAACTCTCCAACACCAAGCCTTCCCAGTAAGTTTATATCGTAAAAATGTGTTAATGTGGTCTCTGAGCTTTATCATTAACACTCATTATTTCATTAGGTTGATACAAATGTAGGACGAGTACTCGTACGACTGGGTTGGATACCTATTCAACCACTTCCAAGAGGACAAGAGATGCATCTTTTGAATATGTAAGAATTTGGATTTATCAGCTGATGCTGTCAAATTTTCATTTTGCAAGTTTTTATCCATGATCCTGAATGTCATACTTTAGGTATCCGGACGTCAAAGATGTTCACAAGTATCTCTGGCCACGGTTATGCACACTCAATTATCTAACACTGTAAGGATCGACTTGAGAAAAGCTCACCTTCAGACTTAAAGATATATACTCTTAATTTAATATTTGATTATTCTGATAGAATATTAGTGACAATCATTCTGTATTCCTTTGTGGTTGCTTGTAGATATGAATTTCATCATCAGATGATTACCTTCGGAAAGGTTTGTTAGTTTTCATTAATATTAAATTGCTTTTCTTGATATTTTGGGACTGTAATTTGTTTGCACACAGGTATTCTGTACAAAATCAAGCCCAAATTGTAATGCATGTCCAATGAAAGCAGAATGTAGACACTTTGCAAGTGCTTTTACAAGGTTTTCTCTTGCTGAAATTACCCATATATTATATCTTTCTACAGTTGATGCTTCTAAGTATATACTTCCAGATAAACTTAATAATAGTTCTTCGTTCTCTTTGAAATTATTGCGATGATCTTCTTGTGGAACATTCAGAAATTAAATCAGCTTGATAGAAATATGTAGAAACAGTACAATATTCTCTTCCTAAGTAAATCTATTGAACATTAATGCAGTGCAAGACTTCCCCCGGGGCCAGGGGAAAACAGCTCTGCAAACGTTGATACTGCTTTAGTACCAGTAGACAGTGCATGCTCATGTGCTGACAGTTCTCAAGCACAGCTTGTTTCTTCTTTCGGGGAAGCCTTGAATTCGCAACATTCAACGGGAGATCACCAGAATGAGCTCATAACCTATCCAGCACTTGAATGTATTGGAGAAACAGATATTGAAGATTATTGTGCCAGTGACATACCTACCATCACGTTTGATAGCCAGGCATTCATGGAAAATTTGTTAAGTTACATAGATGAGAATGATCTCTCAACAAAAGACACTGATTTGTCTAAAGCTTTGGTCATCGCCACTCAAGAAGCACCACTGCCTAAATTGAAGCATATGGGTCGATTAAGGACGGAGCACCAAGTGTAAGTTTTGTAATAAGTTTCATTTATTTTCACCATTTAAATGACATTACTTGGGAAGTCTATGTGTGCACATTAAGAATCTTATTATTGAGCTGAAAAATGGATATAAGAAAGTATTTCTGCAATAATGTTATATTGGAAGAAGTTTCGTGCAACAAAGGGGAAGCACATTCTAGAAGATTGCGAAGAAAATGGTGAAGTGTTTAAATAATTGCTCATTAACATTTATTTCTTCTACGTGCTGCAGCTATGAACTTCCAGATTCACATCCTCTGTTAGAAGGGGTAAGTCAGGTTACCAACATGAATGAAATGATTTATTTATCATGCCTTTTGATTTGATGAAGTTGACTAATGCTTATGAATGCAGCTAGAGAAACGAGAACCGGAAGACCCTTGCCCATATCTACTTGCTATAAGGACACCAGGTCATTGCTTCCCAAAAATTTATATTCTTGAATGGACTAAATTTCTATAAAAAAAGAGCACAAAAATGTGGTCTATGCAGGATAATCACAGTGAACTCACACTTCTGTACCGTACATGAAATGCAGCTTCAGAAGAACCTACAAAAGAGAAGTGTGAATCCTGTAATTGCGATGAAACTCAAAACAAGATCAATGCATCAAATGTAGGCACAGGAAACAATATTGAGACTGTTAGTGGGACACTTTTGGTGAGATTTTTTTTTAGGACTTAATGATTTCTCCTGGATTGGGATATCAGATATCTCGTGTTTGTAAAACTTTTCACATTCTAATTTATTTGGATAGTTATTTATCCAGTAGAAACTAACTCATAAGATCATCTTCAGATTCCGTGTCGAACAGCAAATAAGGGAAGATTTCCACTCAATGGAACATACTTCCAAGTAAATGAGGTGAATTTTACTTTCTATTCTTCATTTCATGCCAATACAGTAATGAATTCAGTCATGCATCCATTTCACATCTAACTCTTTAATGAATTTGTTTGAGAAATACTAATAATGTGATTTACGCAGGTTTTTGCAGATGAAGAGTCCACTCAACAACCAATTGAAGTTCCAAGGGCATGTATATGGAATTTGCCAAGAAAGACCCTATACTGTGGCACCTCCATCAGAGCAATATTTAGAGGTAAAGACACAATAGCTGTTTAATTAAATAGCCGAAAATGCCAAAAATTGGATAATTCTATATTATAAAGTACATGGGCGGAGACACCTTAGGTGTAGGGTGGTCCGGTGCATACCCTACTCCAACAAATTATGTGTTGTATAGAGGTGAAATGTTAGTTATTATGTGTGTATATTTAATTTTGCACACCCTCAACACAACTGAGAAGAAAGTTTGCACGCCCTTCCTCAAATTCCCAACTCCGCCACTGACAAAGTGTCTTTTGTGAATTCAGGGATGTCCACAAAAGAAGTACAGAATTGCTTTTGGAGAGGTATGAACTGATCTCTTTCATATATAATTGCATCAATTATTTGCCACAGTTTCCATCCTGATAAATGTTAGTATATCTTTTTCATTAGTATTCAACATTCTTATGAGAACTACCAACAAATTTTACTAAAAACAGAAAATATAGATCATATATATACTAAGAGACATGATCTTGTGTTTATAACAACATATATGGCAATTAAAGAGGTACATATATAATACTTAGTATGTAAATAATTAAGATCTTACATTGTCTATATGTAAATAAAATTTTACCCTAGCTAAACAATGTACGTATTACATATGCAACTGAATTCACTTTTCTCAAGTATTGCAGGATATGTATGTCTGAGAGGCTTTAACCGTGAAACACGAATACCTGGATCTCTTCCCCTTGACCTTCATCGTCCAATAAGCAAGTCAGGAAAAGCAAAAAGGTTTTGAGAATGAAAATTGTGTACACTTTTTTGTCAATTACACCACTTGAATTAAGCACAGTACTATATGTGCCTTTTGTTTTTGTTCCCATGCATGCATTTCCAAAAGTTGTAAATTTTTTGACATCTCATGTCATTCCTGTTAGGGAGTGCTAGTTTAGTTAAGAGTAAAATGAAAATTTAAAGCATGTTATCACTCCGTTCAATGTTATTAATTTCAAAATTATACTGGAAATGTAAACAAAATATAAAAGTTAGAATAGTAATTAAGTTCCAAGTCCAACAAATTAAAAGATTGTGTTTCTTTAATCCCCTCACGATTGTTCAAGATTTTAGATTAATTCTCTCAAGATGTAACACTATTCTGCAATATTGACATACAATAGAAATTCTAAAAGTTCAGGCAACTCAACAAACGGAACATATCACACGATACTTATTTTTACTTTTGAAAAAATGGTGTAGAAATGATGAGAAGAAGAAGAGTTTTCTATTTGTTTTTGTGTCTGAAAAATGAGGCGAAATCTTTGAAAATTTATAGCAGAGAAACAAGTGCAAAGATACTTGTTCTTGAAGAAGGTATTTTTTGTTTGGTCGTGCATCAGAAATGACTAGTGGAAAAAAAATTCTGCAAATTTAAATTTGAAAATTCCACGTGAAATAATATCGCCAAAAGGAAAATTATAACAAAAAAAAAACCATAAATTTGGTCAAAAAAATAATCACAATCAAATCATTTGACCAAATTCAAAATCAAAGTCGAAGTTGAGCCAAGCACGAGGGAAGACTCAACAATGCCCTACCCCATTATTCAGTGGCGTAGCCACATATCGGACACCCTTTGTCAAAAAATTATAATATACATATAAAAATTTGTCTAAAGTATATAGTTCAAAAATTAATTTTCACACATATATATTAAATCTTGAATATTCTTAACGAAATTTCTGACTTCGACACTGTCTCTATTGACAATATTGTTAATTTGCTACCATTGTCTTGGAAAAATTGAAGTCAAGACTCGTGAATATGAAAGTGGTCAATTCACAACACTATAATGTTAGAGTTTATGGAATTTAGGCATTTTACAAAATTTTATCATTAATCTGTCATTTATATGCAATAAAATATAATAGCAGGTAGAAGTGGACATGCTATGCACAGAACCGCATGGCCAAACCAACAAGTTTTATGCCGAAAACTTGCAATTGAGCTTTGTCCTCCACTATACTGACTGTTTTTTTGTTTTTTGTTTACCTCATTTTAGGAGCTTCCATATTTTTTTTCGGATATTGATAATTCGAACTCACAATTTTAAGATGGAGGTAGAGATACTTACCCATCAATAATCATCATAGTGTTAAATCTTCGTGACTATGCTGATCTAAGGGCTCGAGTGCCAAATTAGCTTCCTATCATTTTTTTTGTATGAATTTTTTTTTTATAACTTCTAGTTTGATTTTTAAAAATATTTTAATAAAAAATCGTCAATCCAAACGCCTACTTAATTTTTACACTTCTTTATTTTTTTTAGATTTCTCACGAGCATTTATAGATAAATAATAAATCTCTACGAGTCAAAGAAATCTGAATGAAACTAACGATCGATATTAAATGTTTCATTTTTCTTAGCATTAATGGTATAGCACATCTCATATTATTTTCTTGAAAACTATATTTTAGTTACATTTTATTAAGATTTTAAAAAATATTTAAAGCACAAATTTTATGTTTATGTTATGAAGATTTTATTGAAGGAAACAAAAAATTGAAAATTCAATTTTTTTTTGAATAATCTGAGAAAAATTGATATAAAACAATATTTGTTCTTTATTTTAACTTTTTTTTTATAAACATAGTTAATTTATTTTGATAATTGACGTGAAGCTGACGTATGTGCTCCCCTAATATAATAATATTGGTGGCTCATCACAAACTCACAATTTTCAACACTTCCGTTGCAAGAATTGTTTTTAGAGTCCATATAGTTTTTTTTTTTAAAAAAAAAATCATAAGCGGGACTTGCGATCATGGAGAAGAATTGACGTCCTCACTCCCAGTACCATTAGATGTTCTACCAGTACCACTTGATTGATCAACAGTTCATTTGCCATTATAAATCAAATTTGATATACGTATTTCAACACTTTTAGCAGAAGAAAATAGGAGATCGATGCAATCACAATCTCAAATCGAAGAACAATTTCTTGAATTCGACAAAAGCAAAAGAAGAAGAAGAAAATTACAGTGTGTATGAAAAGAAAAGTAAAGAGTTATGTAGACAATACCTATCAAAACGAGTTGAGCTCTGATACCATGCCAACACCAATGCACAGAGGAGTAAAATGACTTCCATAGACACCATCCATAAGGATGTGAATGAAGTAGAACATTGAAATTGGGGAAAATCAATCTAATCTATTTCATTGCAACTGTACACGTATTTATACAAGAAGAGAAAGAAATATCTAACTTGTAACTACCTTATAACTGTCAATGAGCAGGAAGCTACAACTCACACTAACTAACAAAATAACCAACTGGTCTAACTAACTAACTGAGAATTAATTAACTAATAACATTTAATTAACTAATCTATTCTCAATAATACTTATAACATAAAAAAGATGTTACGAAATTATGCAATGAAATTCAGTAGCATTTATTTACTTCTTTAATTTTTTCACTTCATCATTCTTACAAGATGCAACACCCGGAAACTAGTAAGTTAAACTAGAGCTTTACGTGAAAGTTCTAGAGTTTGATGTGTGGGTTAGAATCGTAAAATGACTTTCTGTACTTAGAATAAATGTTTTAGGGCTAGGGCGTCAAGGTACGACCCCCCAAGGACCAACCAAGGGTCCTTGAGGGGGACCCAAAACAGTCCCTAGAAGCTGCCCAAAAACGGGCCACCTACGGATGGGACTCACGCCCTGTAGGTGGACCCACGCCCCGTGGGAAGAGGTCGTGGGTCAAGGCCCCAAGTTGTTGAGTTGCAGGCCACCACCTACGAAGGAGCAGCACACTCCGTGGACCCTGTCACGGTCCATGGGTCGGGGTCTCGTGGGTTGGGGTAATGTTGGTCCTAGACGGTTTAAGTTGGGGACTTAGAGGTTAGTCCATAATTAGTTAGAGGTTAAGTGGTGTCATTTTATTAGTAATTAGACCACCTATATAAACCTAATAGACCCCTAAACTAAATCAATTAAGTCATTCTTCCAATACCCCAAAACAAACCCAATTCCCTCCAAGAAAACTTCTCTCTAGAAAACTCAAGAAGAAGAAGAGAAGCAATCTAGGTCAAAGTCCTCCATTGTTGCAAACATTATGAGGGCTTTATAATCAAGGTATGTTAGCTTATTCATTCATGGATACTTCCATCCATGTAGCCCCTTAGAATTCCCCCAATTGTGAAGATGAACCCCATCTAAGCTAGGGTTTCTTCCTATGTTGTGGGTAGTGTTGAGTATGATTCCAATTGAGTGGATAGTACTTGTTTATGATTGATTTAGTATTGAATTAAGATATTATTATGATATTATGTGTTTTCCATAGTTAACCCTAGTCTAATTGATGAAATTGGAGAATGTGGGTTTATGTCTTGTGAGGGAAAATTGAGGATTCATAGGTGATCTTCTAGAATTGATTACATGTATAGAAATTGATCAAGAATAGAATTATGTAAACATGAATTGAATTAGATTAAAAGATTATATGATGGATCTTAACTAGTGATGAGTGAGATTGAGTCTTTATGATGATTTATGACTAGAATCACTTGATAATAAAGAATATGATTAGAAAGTCTTGAAATCTAGGTATGAATGGTGATTGTAAGAATTAAAGCTTTGAATGTAAGGCTTGTAGTCATGAATGTTGGTCACTAGGGTTTTGAGAGTAAAGCCAATATGATGAACTATGTATGTTAAGGCTTTGAGAGTAAAATCTATATGAGAATAAAAAGCTAATGAATAAAATTGGATATGAAATACTTTTACCTACCTAATCTACCTCATGAATGTTTGAATGCATAAGGTGATAGAATCACATGAGTTAAGATGATATCCATGTCTAGTGCTTGAAACCTAAGGGTGATGATTGAAAGTAAGTCTTGAACCTCAAGGAGGTGAATTAGGAGATTGTACTTATAGTAATTGAACTATTTGAATCATGTTAACATCCATGTCTAATGTAGTAATTCTAGATGTGTTGATTGAATATGACATATGGTCCTTGAAGGGCAAATTATGAGAATTATGCATGATTATGAGATTTATGTATATGCTTTAAGAACACTTTGAGAGTGAAGTGTCTATGATTATGATGATGTTGTTGTGTTGATTGAAAGGCTATTCTCATGAACACACAATGAATTAATATAATGTGAAAGGTTTTCTCATAATATGATGATTCTAAGGTTGAAAGGCTATTCTCACCTATTGAATCTTATGAATTATGATGGATTTAGTGTCAAGGCATTCTTCCATGACTATGAACTTAAGTCAAGAATAATATGTACCCCGTGGGAATTATGCTTAGCACCGAGTGGACATTGAATATGAGATCGAAGCTCCCCCGTTAGAAAGAGCGGGTTTCTAGAAAGTATCTCATGAGATCGAAGCTCCCCCATTAGAAAGGGCTGGTTTCTAGAAAGTATCTCCTTGGGATGGAAGCTCCCCCGTCAGAAAGGGCGAGTTTCTAGTAGCAATCCACATATCCCATATACTACGTGCCCCCGTAGGTTATTTAGCTATTGAATCCACCTAAAAGCTAATATATGTTAGTTCTACCTTAGGCAAGTAGGACACCTCTTTTCAGTGTGGGCATGACACCCGATTCCCATGCTAAGCTCACATGGTCTATGTCGGTTAAGGCTTATTCCCACTAGAATAAGAATATGAATTATGAACTATGATTACTCAAGAAGCTTTACTTAGTGTGTGTGAGAGTATGAGATCTTATTCATGCATTGCACAAGTATGCTTTGAGGGTAGTTGTGGTATGTTACTTTTATGTTATGATGGTCTATGTGATGAATAGACTTATGACTTATGCTTATGACGTATGCTTAGTTTGGATTGTAGCTTGAAAGGCCCTTCCAATATATGTGTGACTAAATGTGAGTGTTCCCTTATCTATGAGAACAAAAGATGATAAACATGAATGAAGAACCTAAAGTGTCGAGCTTAGCATGGATAAGATTATGGGGTCTTGTTCATGCATGGCACAAGCTTGCCTTGAGGTGACTCATGAAGTGTTTCTCTTATATGATGTATGCTTAGATATGATTGTGCTATAGTTGCCTTCCTTGTTATGTTATAATTGACTAAAAGTGAGAGATTTCCTTGGTTATGAGAATTATACTAAGGATGAGGTCCTAAGATGGTAAGTATGACTATGATGACCAAAGGGGATACTTAGCATGTATAGGATTATGGGATCATATCCATGCATTGCACAAGTATACTTGGAGGTTCCTTATGAAATGGTTCTCTTGTGTTATGAAAGTCTAAGTATTGACTATATATATGAACTATGCTTTATGATGACTAATGTTTACATTATGTTTATGTTGGAAATTATGCTTATGAATATGCTATTGCCTCTTATGATTTTGGCTTATGTATTATATTGACCAACTCTTATGTTATGCTCTTATGATGTTATGCTAGATATCATATTTAGTACTTTTGTACTAACGCATACTTTTGCCTACATTCTTATCAAATGTAGGGTTCGGTGATTTTGAGTTCCATTCTTGAGGATATGTTTCTAAGGAGCAAGGGGTTGAAGACTTGGTGAGTCCTCATAGCTTCGGGGACAACACCACCATTTCCTTAATGCCTTTCTTTATGTTTTGAGACTATTGTATGGGCAGCGTCCCAAAGGTTTTATTCAAAGTTGAGTTTAGATGGTTTGAGACAAAGTGTAGTAAGACTTCCGTTTGCTTTTATAGAAGACTTCGATTGTATGGATAAAGTTTTAAAATTTTCCGTACTTTTCTATTATCTTATGTTATGATATGCTAAGGGATTGTATGAGACCCCTTCGGGGTCAAATACGTCATATTACATCTAGGGTGTACCCCTGGGTCATGACACAAGAGGAAGTTCTAGCTAAATTGAAAGGCACTTCATGATTTTTTATTTTTTTTTTATTTTTAAATACACTTCATGCATTAGGTAAGCCATTTTTGTGGTTATACTATAAATAGTATTTCCTCTTCTAAATTTATTTATTTGATTTTGATTTGACACGAAGTTTAAGAAAATAAAATTAAAATTAAAATTTTGTGACCTGAAATCAAAGATATGTAGTTTTATGATCTTAAACATGTCATACTGAAGTTGAGATTAAAAAATCTCATAGGAAAGAAATATATATTTTTTAAAATGGACTAAAAATAAAAGTAAGATAAACAAATTAAAACAAATGAAATACTCTATTTTAATATATTTTAAAATAAATATTATTTTTTAATTTAAATATATATAATTTAATTTAAAATTTTCTCTTCTTATCTTGAACGTAACTATTCATAACCGTATAAATATCTAAAATATTTATATACTCAAACGTATCATCGATCACTACAGAAATTGAGATGGATGGTGTACAATAGACTTCCTCATAAAATAAAGATTTTAATTCATTGGCAATTGGCAGTGAGTAAGCATGAAAATCATACGTTTTCATATGCATACATGCAAAGCTGAGGATCAACCACGAATGCACATATGACAAATAGGTCTCCGTCTATAAGTAGGCGCGATAAAAAATTACTGACGGACACAATTTTATAGTTAAACAGTAAAAGAATTTATATTAATCTCATTTAGCTATGAATTAACTATAAATTATTAAAGAATTCAATATAATTACCTAAAAGTGTTTAAGCAATGAATTAACTAGAAATTTTATAATTAATTTGATGTTTCTTGTAGTAGTGTCAATTCCTTGTGTCACTCCTAGCTGTTTTTATAACATCAATGCAACAATTTCCTAAATTTCATGAGTTTCCTCTCTTAAGTCCCCACTCCCCTATTTTCCTCCAAAATCATCCTTCACTCTTGGGAAAGGCCACATTTTGTCTCCTCCAATATTTTATTCAATATTCACACCGCCACATTGATTTCACCAATATAAAAGCATCTTATTTTTATTATTAAGTCCTACCATATATTCTTCATCTAAAGATTGAAATATTTAGAAATTAATGGTGGAATTTGAAGAAATTATGGAGCCTTTGAGCCCGATAAACAGCGAAGAGATTATTGAGGATGAAGAAATCAACTACGATGATCTGAAACGTCGTATGTGGGAGGATCGCATGCGAATGCAAATACTCAAGAGGGACATGATCATCAACTCTACTAGCGAAGAATTATCACTTGATCAGGAGTCAGAGGAGGAGTCAGAGGCTAAGCAAGAACAATCTCGCCGTAAGAAGATGTCTAGAGCTCAAGACTCCATCCTCAAGTACATGGTCAAAATTATGGAGATTTGTAAAGGTCAAGGCTTCGTCTATGGGATAGTACCCGAAAAGGGGAAGCCCGTGACGGGGTCATCGGATAGTTTAAGAGAGTGGTGGAAGGACAAAGTGAGGTTTGAGAAGAATGCCCCAAATGCTATCTTGCCTAAACTAGTTCAAGAAAATCATGTTAATTCATGCATGGATCTTCTAAATGACTTGCAAGATACTACTTTGGGTTCACTCCTTTCATCTCTTATGCAACATTGTATTCCTCCACAAAGGAGGTTCCCTTTGGATAAAGGCTTAGCTCCACCATGGTGGCCTACAGGGAAGGAACTATGGTGGGGTGATCAAGGGTTTTCACAACAACAAGGACCACCACCATATAAGAAGCCTCATGACTTGAAAAAAGCATGGAAGGTTAGTGTTTTGGCTGGAATTATCAAACATATGTCGGTTAATTTCGACAAAATGAGGATGTTGGTGAAGCAATCAAAGAGCTTGCAAAACAAGATGACGGCTAAAGAAACAGCTACTTGGTCTAAAGTGGTTAATCAAGAAGAAGTCCTTGTCGAGATGACCCAAAAATCTCTCAGGATCATTTCGATATCAAAAGAGGAAGAAGATGATGAATATCTTGCTTTGAGGAGAAAAGAGAAAAGGAAGGGTACTGTGTTTGAGAGCGACATAGACATTGATGATATGTTATATCAAAACTTAAATTGCGTGCAAAGTGAGTTAGGAGTTGGATTTTATCGCACTATGAATGAACAACAAAGTGTCAGGGGAGAGGACGAGTCACTTAATATGTTCATGAGCAATTTTACTAGCTTGATTGGAAGACAACCTAGACCACACGAAGAAATAATGGTTGGTGATGATCATCATGGCGAACATGATTGGGTGAACATGGAGATAAAAAGAACCTTCGAGAACTACCATATTGCACAAAATGCTAATGGAGGATCAGTTGAGGAGAATTTCCAAGGCTTTTGGGGAGACAATAATAATGTCCTTCATTATGGAAACATCATGAACTTGAATGATACACCAAAAGAAAATGAACAGCATCAATCTCCCCTCTCTGTTTGGGATTTGGCATATGAGGATACATCGGAATAAATCTAGCTTTAGCTAAAATAAATAATTCGCGTGTGTGTGTGTTTTCCCTAGATTACTCGCATTTCATGTTTTAGACACGGTTTATCATATAAATAAACTACGTACTATAGCGTCATTATCTTTTCTTATTTGCTCTTTTTTTTTTCAATTTCCCCCTTTGATGTTATCATGCTTTACAACTTGATGGGATAATTAATAGGGGGAATCCATCTTTAATTTGTCCCTCAAGTTACAACATACAACATATACCTAATGAGGTTAGAGGTAGTTAATTTCCGATATATTGTCCCAAGCTAGCTAGAGAAATAGAAGAAGATATTTATTATAGTTAGAGTGGTACTGTATTTCAATAATCATAAAAGCTGTGTCTCTGGGGTATAAAATCGTCATAGTGATCCATCCTATTAGCAATGCAAGAAAAGCCCTTTCTAAATTTGGAGTTATTCTTCTTGACTAGCTCTGCCTCCACCTCTACATCCACCGCGAAAACAGAACAAACTGGTCTATGATCTGAAAATCTTGATTCCCCTCGAATATAAGATAATTGTTCAATGCCATCGCCTCGCCATAATATTCTATCACACCTGAAATTAATTAGTACTATAAATCATGAGGAGGATAATTAAGAGATGAAAAGGTAAGAGATATACCATGCAGGGGTTCTTCGTTTCTTCTTAGACTTTGTTGTCTCTCCGGCATAGGAATCAGAATTATGAGAATACTTATATGTTGGAGCGAAAAGGATCTTCCCTTCTTTCCACCCACTAAACACTCTTCCTGATTCTCTCTCCACATTCAACTGTCACCAACATAAATATGAACCAACGATTTAGGATACAATATTGCACTCACTTTAAAACTACGAAAAATTAATTCCCCCTTTTTGAGGAAATAGTACAATATATCCCTTGTAGTTCAAATTAAAAAAGAAAAAAGCACCAAACCTGATCCTTTTCCAAAAGAGAGTCCCAGTCATTATCCTCTAAAAGAAGCCTTGTTTCTTCATAGCTCAAAGACACTCGATAGTTCAAGTCTCCAAGCCATATTGCACGCCTGAAATTTATTCAGCTCTACAATATATAAATGTGATATTGATAATATTGAGTGAGTTCGTTGGACAAAAACTCCATACGCCTCTTGGTATAATAAGTAGTAATTCTCTAGCTAGCTCATAGTTATTAGTAATATAACAAACACAAAGTGTATTGATTGGGAAAAGAAAATAACTTACTGGTGATCAGTAATTTTTTCTGCGATTCCTCTATCGGGATTCCTACAAATTCTGGAAAATTGTATGCTTTTAAGAATCTCAGCAACATCTGCATTTCTTCTTAGCTCATCTCCTTCTTTCTCCCCAGACGCTAAGTGACTGCACACAAAGCAAAAGCTCGTCCGATACAATGACATGCTTATTGCTATACACCCCTGCATATTAAATTACAAGATTTGAGGGTATAACTTTAGGTACGAATAGTCGAATATGGGTATAGGGATTTGGCTAAAAATAGAGTTTTATGTCTAAATTATGTAGAAAACTAACAAGGTATCCCGAGGAGAAAATATTGAGAATATCACAAGGAGAATAAGGAAAAGGACTTGACATAAATAATAATAATTATATACTCCCTAGGTATTCTGATCTATTTTCTTCAATTTCACCATAGGGGTTTATTTGATTATGTACGGAAATCATTGTATCTATTCAAAATTTCTCCATCGATTCTAGTCAAAGTATCCAAAATTAATTGACTAGAACCAATACTAATCCCATACCCACACCTATGTCATGTAAACATGGGTGTGATGCCAAAAATGAGGAATCCAAACAACTTAGATATTCACAATTTGAAATTTATGGACTTCCTACAACAACCTCAAATTATAAGTATACAATGAGTAATAGTTATATTTACAATCAAATATTTATAAATTTTAAGTGATACTTAATACATATATAAGACAGACACGAAGACACACAAAAAAATTGTACTATTTACAAAAGTTTTTAAAATCTCTTGGCATAATCTTTTTTCCCCCTAAATTCCTAACTCCGACATTAATATAAGGTATTTGCAAAAGTTACTGAATTCACGAAAGCTATTTCCCAAAGAAAATGTGCTTCTTAACAAGCAACATTGGTAACACGAAAGCTCATTTCTATCATATTAAATATTCCAATCTACTATACCTACCATATTCAAATTGGAAAAAAAAAAAAAAAGGAAGATTGAATAGAATAGTCAAATATCAAAAAAGTTTCTTTCACAAACCTTATTTCCAAGACAACCCATGATACCTCTACCAAGAGAAGATATTCTGAGATGTCCAATATGTTGTGCTAACTCTTTTCGTGCCCAAACTGAAAGGAAAATCCCAACCATTTGCTTGCTTGATATAAGATGATAACTCAAACCATAATTAGTACAAGGAAATTTCTGAGCAATCGACTGTAAATCGTCTTCGCGAAAATGTGTCAAGAGAGAACATGAAGGATCACTAAGCTTTCTCAAACGTCTTGTTGTTGAAGGACAATTACATGTCTTGAGGAGGTTACTATTAGCCTTTAAACTCTTTTTAACAACTTTAAGAGAATGCTTATTGAATAAACTGTTGGATTTTGAACTGCTTGAATCATCATGATTATATGATGATTTGTTAAGTGCATGGCTTATAAGTGCTAGCCATCTTGCTGCTGGTTCACTATCTTCACTCACTAATACATTTCCTGCATTTAAGGGTACAATTTCTTGAAACCTGAAAAATAAGGCATGTCACATCTTGTAAGGCCCTAGATAAATACTCACTCCGTTTCAATTTGTTTGTCTGATTTTGATTTGACATCACGGAATTTAAGAAAGTAAAGAAGACTTTTGAATCTTATGATTTTCAACTAAAGATATGCATGCCGACTGTACCAAAATATTTTTTAATCTTCTGGTCTGAAACATGTCACGTGTGAAAAGTTAAAATGAAAAAGTTGTCAAAAAAGGGAATGCATTCCCGTTGAGATGGACTAAAAAGGAAAATAAGACAGACAAATTGAAATAGAGGACGGAGTAATAGATGTTGAAGTTATCATACCCCAAAACATATATATCTGCAGAACCTTCCACTTGCAAGAAATCTTCAAGATTAAGTCCATGATTAGGAGTTTTTCCTCCTACATTCCATGTCCCAGCAAAAACCCTAAAATTTTCCAGTCACATATATATATATATATACATATACATACATATCCTAGTTAATTAATTCTAGTAAGTTAACAATTCATTTGTAAATCAAGAAAAATCATACCTAATATTTTTAATCATAGTAGCAGGTTGTGTTGACTGATCAAAATTGGAAAGATTTAGGCCTTCAATCCTTGCACTATTATGCCTTGCTGAGAGTAGATAAGAAATTAGTATCATGGTTGTTGTGGTTTGGATTTTCTTACAATCTTCAGTTTGAAATTAAAAGGTATGGATTTTATAGGGAAATTTATCAATAGGTACCGTTCGGCCAAATTTATTTATCAACATGATCAAAATATATACTGATTATGTATATATATTATATGTATATCGTATGTACTCATGTATATAGATACTGACAGAAGTGTTTGGAGCGGTAAGATCCCTATTTTAGATATATAACTTTTTTCAGTGGGCAAAGTCCTCACAGGTCAAATTTCTACACAAGAAAAACTACTTCCACGTTATTTTCATTTTACAACAGTATAGTGAAAAGAAATAGTATTTGCAAATAATCAAAATACAATTTAGTCTTCTGTTAGGTGAGCTACCAATATTATGCTATAAATGAAGCTAAGCAGATTATGGAGAAGATACCTAATTAAGTGTACGTGGCTAACACACATTAAATGATTGAAATTTCTTAATATTAACGCATCTACACGCATGCTGTATTTATATTAAATCAATGAATGTAATATACGTGCTTTTATTAATTTAACCATGATTAAGTGTCATATTTTCTCTCAACAAACTGATAAATTTTAAAGAGCATCGGTTAGGATAAACATCTAGTGAACAAAGGAGAATTTGTAATACTGCAATCGGATACATCTGAATTCAATACTTTCGATACACAATTGTATGTAAATAGCTTACTAAAATTGCAACATATAGTAAGTTTGAGCTTATAATTTAAAGAACATAATGTATTCAATATTGATAACCTTAAAGAATACCCCATAAATATTTATTATAAACCTGGTGTTGTATACGTTTGAATTAAAATGGCGTGTAAGACTAAATGCACCATTAACTATAGCTATATATTGATAACCTTAGTCAAATATGTAAATGAAGGGTGAAAGGTGACGAAGAAAGTAGAGAAAGACGACTAATTACACGAGATACATGTCATCTCTCACCAGCAACAAGTATTAGGTAACTCTGTCCACCAAAATTAGAATAGATAAGAAGAACCACCTAGCTAGTGTTTTTTAAAGACCTCGAGATTCTCAACCACTTCATTGACCACTAGACCACACTCTTAAATATATGATATTGTTTTTCCTCATATAACAACCTAGATTAAAAAAAGACTTGTAGAATCATCAAAAGCACAAATATAAAACTTTATATCTAGATACGTTACTTTAACATGAACATACGTACAATGGATAAATTTAAATAATAAAATTCCATCATGCACAAGAAAAGTTCATAAAAAATTATAACTATTTCTCATGTAATTTAATACTAAAAACAAGTTGGTGATGATGATTCCTACCTGTAAAACTTCCCTTTACTGAAGGAGAAGTTTCAAATAAAACTTTTCTCCTTGATATAATCTTCCAATCCACTTCAAAAAATAAAATAAAAAATCAATTACAATATAAAATATATACATAAAATTCAAAAAATAAAATAATAATTGTAAATCAAACCTTGATCATTTTTTTCTGATTGTGTTACATCCTCTTCAAAACTTCCTCCAATGCTTTTTGAATTAATAAGCTTTGGTATGCCAGACTTTTATTCAAACATCATTAAAAAAATATATATCAAAAATTTATTTTATTTTAAAAAAAAATCTTAAAATAAATAAATTGTACCTTGTTCCTTTCATGACCCTTGACACAATTGTCAAGGGTGGTGGTTGTGGTGGGGGGGACG
>NW_006239122.1:1147923-1148985 GCF_000226075.1 Solanum tuberosum
GGTGGTACCGCCGCCGCTGGCGGTGGTTTTAACGACGACGGCAGCGGCGGCTTCCGCCTTAATCATGTGGATGCTATCATCAGATTTACAACACCTTGTTGGAGACGACATTCAAGATTATATAATGTTGGATTAAATTAATAAATCCACAATTCCAAAATTGGAGTCAAATCTAATTTCTTCTTATAAATTAATTAAAGAAATACTAATTAATTTTAATAATAATCTATTAATGCACAGAACACCAAAGGTAAAATCCAAGAAAAACTTTTATTGATTCCTTTCTTGTTGTCTACCTAAATTTCTGTGTTCTTTTTTGTTATGTGCTTTGTGTTTGACTTTGTATTTCCTAAGCTTTAAGCTTTTTTTTGTTTCTATAAAAAAATATTTTTATTGTTAACAAAATGTAATTAAAATGCTTCTTTTTTTTTTTTTTACTTTTAGGGTTTTATTTTTTTAATTAAAAAATAGTTTTTTACTTTACAAAAAAAAAAATTAGATGGAATGAGAGCTTGGCGCCAAATCTTTCGGAGATTTTGGGGCAAATGGTGATTAAGCGGTTAATGCATCATTATCAACATATGTCTCTCTAAATTTTATTTATTTTTTCCTTTTGATTAACAAATATGTTTAATTAAAACTTGTGTTTGGAAATGAAGTTGTGATTTCAAATTAGTATATTAAATAGAGCAACTTTCACATATAGCAAACACAAAATTCATATTTGTATGTTATAGCAAAGTTTGCATAATTGCGCTCCATAGCAAACATAAATATGTATATTTCGCTATACATATACAAAAGAAAGCAGTTGTATAATCTGCTTTGGTATACATATACAAAAATATCAATTGTATAAAGTGAGAGAGGCGAGTGAGCGAGCGAGATCTGGGAGAGGGGAACGAAAATATATGTATATATACAATTTTCTCTCGCTTTATACAAACACAAACACATTTTATACAATTTGCGTTTTTTGTATAAAGTGAGAGAGGCGAGTGAGAGAGCGAAATCTGGGAGAGTGGCGAGCGAGATCTGGGAGAAGGGAGAGAGGGGAACGAA
>NW_006239122.1:1149323-1167983 GCF_000226075.1 Solanum tuberosum
TTCATAGCAAACATAAATATGTATATTTCGCTATACATATACAAAAGAAAGCAGTTGTATAATCTGCTTTGGTATACATATACAAAAAGATCAATTGTATAAAGTGAGAGAGGCGAGTGAGAGAGCGAGATCTGGGAGAGGGGAACGAAAATATATGTATATATACAATTTTCACGCATTTTATACATTAGCGTTTTTGTATAAAGTGAGAGAGGCGAGTGAGAGAGCGAGATCTGGGAGAGGGGAACGAAAATATATGTATATATACAATTTTCTCTCGCTTTATACAAACACAAATGCACTTTATACACTTGCGTTTGTATAAAAAACGAGAGAGGCGAGGGAGAGAACGAGAGTGGCGAGCGAGATTCACCAGGAGAGAGGTGAAATAGCAACATTTTGCTATGAGGTACAATTAAATCAAACTATATTTATAGCATTTAATTTGAATTAATAGTTTGCTATTATATACAATTTTCCCTATTAAATAAGCGTTTGAATATGCAATTTGGGATCATAATTTTAAATTTTAAAAAAATGAATTTGGGATTCTAAATTTTGATTTTAATTTATTTTTTTAAATGTAAAATCCCCCCATAAGTTTATAGTTTGTACAAATAGATTCATTATTTTAATTTTGTGAAAAAATACTCATGTTCAGCATCAAAAAATTATTTGTTTATGTGAAAAAATCATATTAAAGATTAATTATTACTACTTATTGATTAGTTGATCTTTATAAACAATGCGTATTTAAAAATTTGCAATCAGAAATATTTATTTATAAAAGAAATATGAAGACGACTCTTGGAAGATCTTATTAGAATTACCTAATTGGAAACCAATAGCTCTCACACGAATTTTATATTTGTATTAAAAAAAAGAGTAAAATATTTTTAAAAATGACTTGAGAAACCACTGACAAATGTGTTGTTTGATCTCAAAAATGCAATAAATTCAAATGGTAAAAAAGTCTGAAATATTGATTTCATCAAGTTTACTTAATTTTTTTTAAATTCGGGTTAGTGTTTGATCACTCTACGTACATCTCGATTAATTCAATGACTTATTATCTCTTGTTTAATTTGTAATGTCATTCTCACTCTACTACACAACTTCGTGATAATTTGGTATAGTACATGAGAATAATATTAAATATAATGTAAATATTACTGAAATTAGTAATGCGGAGATTAATTAAACAAAATATTATTTTATTATCTACTATTTAATTTGGTGTATTAAAAAATATGTATTGCATAATTACTAAAATAATTATTTGTTTATGAAAATATTCTCCACATTCTTTAACTTTATACACTCTGAAGAGCAATTATATACTTATACTTGGTATCAAAAACTCTTATATTGGTAATATCATGATTTAATATGTATTAATCATACCTACCTAAGATAATAGCAAAACTAATATTTTTTTCTCTAATACATCCCACCAAACGATACTAAAAGAAATCAACGATAGATAGTAAAAGACAAGAAAGTACAGATGACTATCAATATAAACGGACAACAGGACAAGTTCAAAAAGTTAATATTAGTTGCAGTAGTAACTTTTTGCATACATCCTCCTCCCTGTACCGCTGCTATGATAGAGAATTTGGATTGTACAACTAAGAATAGCCACATTCTTGGACCCATCTACCATGGAATTTGAGATTAGACAAGCTAAGCTTGTCCTAAAGACAAATGATATAGAAGCTGATCAAAAGACAACCAAACCAACATACATGACAAAACAGAAAAAAGATCCTTAATAAACATATAGAAATAATCTTCCAGGACCAAAGAAATGGAAATTTTGAAAGCTGTTGTTGCCAACGAACATTTTTCTTGGGCTGTCAACCTAATCTGTAACCTAAACCCTCCATAGAAAACAATTATATCTTAAGGTAAATGGGAGAAACCCTGGCTAAAGGAACATAAAAATGAATTCACATAGTTCCTCAAATAACCATAGCAGAAAACAGGCAAGTAGAAATCAGCTTTTGATCTGATATCCCCTGTTCTGCAAGAAGTCCTCATCTTGTGTTGCCAGATCTCCGCTGGTGTATTCACTTGACCATAACGAGGGGCTCAATTTGTGTTGAGAAACACTAGAAATTGACTGTCACAGCATGTAGCTACAGAAACTTTCTTCCGTCATGGCTCTTGTGTTTCTCAGGATTATTGACGACTCAAGATACCTCAATGAATTTCCAGCAACATGAACATATTTAAGCTTGCATGATAGCTTTTTCTTTTCAGGAGCAAAAGTTATAAAGACACTTCATCTAACACTTCATCTAACAGATTTTGCTTGTATAAGGCCAAATTCTGCAGAAAGTGATAATAGACTACATAAATTTCAACAGCTCTACAAGGTTTCATGCAGCATATCAGATGTGCATCTAGCAGAAAAGTGAAAAAGATTGGTATTGTTTTGAAGGTATGATTGTTGAAAGTCCAACAACGACAATCAGAGATGATGTACCACACCCACACCGCACTATTTCTTAAAAAGAATTTTCGATCCGCACCACAACTGTGTATATCTGAACCTGCCCTGCCCCGCCTGCCATCCCTAATTATTCACTTTGAACAGTGTCTAAACAACACCGGGATTCTAATTCCTAATTTTCTGCTTTTTTCTTTTGATAACTTGTACAGAGGGAGAGATGGCTTTCTATCTTTTACGAAGAGATTTTTGATATGATAGGTGGCAACTAGAGACATAAATGTTAAGGTAACATATCGCTACATATCACATCACCTGCAGCAATGTTTTGAACAATGCCTTTTATATTTGTCATTTTCTTAAAAGCCTTCATCGTTTGCTATAATGTTGCAAAAGGAATGAGTTAATATAATTCTTTTGATGAGTGTAGAACAAGTATACTAAAGGACATTACACTTAACTAATGTTCCATTTGATGCTCAGAAGTCACATTTTGTAACTCCCTGGTGTAGGCAAAGTGCAGTCGCTTAGGCGGAGCTTCAATGCCTCTCAGGATCCCTTTAGTAGGGCGGAGACTAAACAATGAATATAGCAGGGAAAGTGACATATTAATTGTTAAAAGAACGTTATGAATGAATATGTTAGTGATTAAGAATTAAAATTAGGAATTTAGCATACGAAAATTAGTCACCAACCCAAAATAAAAAATTAAAGTTACATTTTTATATCTCGATCAGAAATTAAAGTAACATTTTGATTGACAAGCTTTTTACTTCATATATTTCAGTTAATTGTATTATTTTATATCTGTTCTTCAACCAATTGTTTTTTGTGTTTTTAGTTACCTTTTCTTGAATTACCCTTTCTTCTTCATTGAGTCTTTATTCACTCAAATCCACGCTTTAGTTGCACTTTGAGCTTAGAGACTCAGCAAACGTTGGCATTTTCTACTCTCTGTCTTTGATAACTATCAATAACATTGATTGTTGAACTACGTTCTTTGCTTGACAACCTCCTATTATAATTTTCATATTAGAAGGGCAGCCCGGTGCACTAAAGCTCCCGCTATGTAAAGGGTCCGGGGAAGGGCCGGACCACAAGGGACTACTGTAATTATATTTAATTTAGTGTTATGGTCAATTGAGATCATCTTGTTCTTCTTTTTTGAACTTTTCATAAAGCTATTGTACCCTTGGCATCATCAAAGTGGCATCTCAATAACATAACATCAGCTTAAGCTTAACTTTCTATCAACTTACTTGCTATTTTTAGTCTGACATCTGAAGTACTTCAGGATACAGAAATAAACAAGAGCTATCTACCAACTATTTCCTATAGAATGACATACATTAACTAAGCGGGAAAAAAGACTTTACCTCTGTATAAGCATAAACTCCATCCTCCGTAGATCCCAAGGGACTTCCTCTCCTGATGAATTGATTTTCTCTATATATGTAAAGCATTGGCACTCCAGTTGAGAGTTCTAAGTGGATGACCTGTTACCAAAGACCTATGCATAACCAACTAACATACATGCACTGAAAATGTGTGATACTAACAGGAAAATGACAATACTCATTACCTCCTCAGCAGTCAATTTATCGAGATACATTAGGATGGACCTCAATGAATTTGCATGAGCTACTACCATTACATTCTTTCCACTGGAAAGTTGGGGTTCAATCTGCAAGTAAATGCTCAGTAATGAGAGAACAAGATATCAAGCCCTGCGTCAATAGAAACTAGTCTCCTCTATATGCTTTTTATAAGTCACAGCAGCTTACTTGCTCTTTAAAATAGGTAACAGCTCTTCGCAAGCACATTTCCAAGCTCTCACCGTTGGGTGGTCGAGCATCATAGCTTCGGCGCCATTTATAGACTTGCTCTTTTCCGCATCTTTCAGCTGTTTCCAGCTTATTAAACCCTTGAAGTTCCCCGTACCTATAAAATAATAACATCCTACTGAATCTGGGATGACATCATATTGGAATAGAAACAAAATGAGAGCTGTTAAATTACATTCTTTCATTCAGTTGCCATGCTTTAATAACAGGAACAGACTGCATCTCGGTGCCTTCACTATAAATTTGACTCCATACTTTGGCTTGTTCAGTCTCATCGTGTACAATAATGGGCACCTGAAAATTCAAGAAGGATAAGTGCTTATATACAGTGGCCTTTTCTTAGATAAATTTGATATCATCTGCACATTATATTGGTGACATACGAACAAAAGAGCATGCAATCTTTGGTATACCAACCTTCCAGTAATATGGAGACAATTTACACTACAATCAGGAGGGAGCCTCATTTCTTGAATCTCATGGAAAGATTTAATGTAATTTTTGCAATAAAGATGCATTTTTTATTTCCTGAATTGTTTTTTGGATGCTAAATCCTGTTTGACCGTCATCCATGTCTTACAGCATGACAAAAAAACATATAAAGGTAACAATAAGCCATAGATAACGGATAAGTGATAACCAAGAAAGAGACTTTTCTAGATAGGATAACATTATCCAGGAAGCAGGAAGAACATTTCTTGCAACACAACAAACAGAAAGGCTTATTTGTTTATGAAGCTCAGGATAATCTTATTTCACATTGCTAATTCATGCTGTATCTATACTTTTTTAAACCTGTCCTCATGAATTCTGATTTATGAATCAGGAATATTAGCATAAAGCAGGCCAAATGATTGGAAATAATTAGCAAACAAATTTAACAATTGATAAGGGGAACTTTCTCCAGAATGGTTCACCAAGAAAAGGACAAGTTTTGATATGCATATGACAGATCATAAGGGGACTTGACATAGCATAAGAGCAGACAGCACTAGGACAGCTGTAATTGTTCCAACTGTACATGAAGTTATTCAAACTAAAAAGTAAATTCAAGAATATTTTTAGTGCTACCCTAAGTCATTTCAGAGACTTGCACTAGTTAGCAGGACCATGCTTCAAAAAAACAAGTTTTTTCGAAGACCAAAATGCAGAAGTACCTTCTTGCAGTGGTGCTCTGTTAGGGCAAGCATGGCTGTCATCTGAGAACGAATCAATGCAGAGATGTAGACAACATCAATGGGTAAGTGTCTAATTCTCTTACCGGCTTCAATTGCTTCATCAACGCCTTTAGTGGTGAGTGGCACATCTACACAACCAGTGAACAGGTTCTTTTCATTCCACATTGATTCTCCATGCCGTATTAAGATCAAGTATGATTCAGCTGCAGGGAATAAGGCCTTAAATAGGACAAGATCACAAACTAGAATCCAGATACCAAAACGAATAACGAGAACTCACTTTTTGATAGATGATAACAAGAATTACTGGGAAGGAGTGTACTCACGTACTGTTCTCCGTGAATCATTGGTACTTGATAATGAGGAGAAAATTGGCTTAATAGCACATAAAGGTGACTCTGATGAATACTTCACACAGTTTACATACTGCCTCAAACTGCATCTCTCTTTTCTAAACACTGGTTTCATTTTAAGACTCCCAGATGAAGATGTGACCAGGAAGTCCCTAGCACCCTCGTTGGCAGTGAAGCATATTGCTTGGTGATATGCAGCAGCAACCATATTGAGTATAAAGTTATCCCAACTAAGCACCATAAAAGAAAACAAAAGGAAACTGAATAGACATCCCCACAGTGTTCAGCAAAATTTCACAAACAAAGAAAGAACTGCATATCATACATACTGATAACTAATTGTCGGATAAGTTAATAGACCATTTTAAAAAAGGAAAAAATATTCTAATAAGTTTATGATCAACTAGTACAAACAAATTAATGGATAGCTAACAATAAACTTTTCAAAAAAATAACTTTACATCAGAAATGTGTTATCATAAATTCTATCAAGCTGATCATACATGTTCACATTCATGTAACTAAGAGAAAAAAGGGGTAAAGGTCCCGCTATGCACTGGTTCAGGGCAGAACCACAAGGGTTCTGCTATACACAGGACCTCAACACCAACTATAATCATTCCAAATCAAGAATGTGCTCAAAGGGCACATGATGCTACATGGAGTAGAGACATTTCCTATTTAAGGATATTAAGCAGAACCTTAAACAGATGGATTAAAAGAGGAGAAAAAGATGGAATCTTGATTTTAAATGAGAGTTGACAAAAAGATGATCTTTACCTCTTTGTGATCAAACTTCACCTTTCAACAACTGTGTAATCAAACGAATGCAGACACAGAAGAAGCTCATACATGTGAACGCGGAGATCTCAAAGAATGGCTGCCGGAGGTTGCTGTCAGTCTGTCACAGTCAGATGCGACGCCGTTTCATACCTGAAGGGCTTTGTTCAAGTTGGGCTTCGATTAGGCTAATTTTTCACAAATATGATCTTTTACTTGAGTAGCCGTTCTATTACAGCCCTTTAGCAATGTAGCCTATTAACTAATTCTAATTAACAATGAACCAATAATAAAAGAAGGAAATTTCAAAAACAGCTAAGACTAGAAACACAATCAGGCTTCGTAGCTATCTATTGTTTTCTTAATTATGATTTGTAGATACATCTTATAAGAAGGAAAGACGTGAACAAGATTGGGAGAAAGGGGAGAGAGTCAAGCATGAACGGGGAGGGAGATACTATTGATCTAATTGTACCATGAATACAATTAATCTAATTGTATCATGAATACAATTGATCTAATTGTATCATGAATACAATTGATTTGTATAACAAAACAAGCTACTAAAAAGGTGGAGAGAGAAGAGTGAGATTGGGTGAGGGATGATAGAGGCAAGCGAAATCTGGGAGAGAGAGATACAATTGATTTGTATATTTGATCAATAATTGTATATCTGACCGATAATTGTATCATGAATACAATTGATACAACTGATTTGTATCACGAATACAATTGTATTAAAACCTAGTGTATTCAATTTGTTGATGAAAATCAATTGTATCAGGGATATTAACGAATACAATTTGTATCGTTGTTGTAATTGGTAACAAATTGTATTTGTATTCACAAGTTACCTTGTGTATTGTATTTAGGAGTTACCATTTGTCTTTGTATCATTGAGTGTTGCCATGTATATTTGTATTGCAGGGAGATAGAGAGGAAGAGGCGAGAGAGAAGAGAGGGAGGAGAGAAGCGAGCGAGAGAGGCAAGAGAGGGGAGAGAGGGCAAAAAGAGAGAGGTGAGAGGGGAGAGAGGGCATTAGCATAGATATATTTATAAAGCAATAGTTGTGAATAGTAATCCAAACTATAGTGATGTATAGTAAATACATACCATATGTTTATTGTACTACATAATTTTTCCTAAATAAGAGGGCATCATGTGGTCTAGTGGATTGAGTTCCTCCCTTAATCAAACATTCCAGTTTCAAGTCTTGAGCATGAAATTGTTTTGGATAGAAAGCTCTATCTGGCATGAATTTGAATTAATATCAATATGAATATCAAACAACAAATGAGAATTCAAAAACAAAAAGCCAAGTTATACTTGGATGATCGGTCAAAATAATTACTAGCCTAATGTATCAAAAACTATAAATTATTTTGTATCAAATATATATATATATATATATATATATATATTAAATATTTGTTGGCTATTATTTTGATCAACTACATAATGTTAAATGTAGATTGTATCTTTCCCTAATAAAAAATATCAGCGCTAAACTTTCACCAAATTTTATCATGATACTCATCCTAATTAGTATATAATCCTTGAAGGACTTTTGAAATGCAACGAGTAAAATATGAAAAATGAAAAAAAATACCTATCGAAGCAAACATAGTTATTATATCTACTGAACTTAGCTATATTTAAACATACCTATCTAAGTCTCTAATAGTGTATTGATAGTTAGTTATAGATATGCATTAGTTTGAATTTTGAATTGAAAAGATATGGTAAACAGTTTGTCTCGTATAGGACTCTTCTAGGTATAGAATTTGTGTCCTTGTAGGAGTTAACCACATCGGTTGTTCCTGCACTTTGTATCTATAAAAAGAGCGTCTTGCTCTTTCATTATGAATTTGATCGATACTCTACTTTATCAATTTATCATGGTATCAGAGCATCAATAAACAATAACAAAATAATAATGACGGGGAACGATAATGAAGTAGCCAATTCTCCATACACGTTGCAGCCAACTGATAACCCTGGAGTGTCTCTGGTCACATGTTTACTCACACAAGATAACTATTTGACATGGCGGAGGGCCATGAGAAATGCCTTGTTGGCTAAGTCAAAGTTAGGCTTTGTTGATGGTAGTCTTCCGCGACCAACAACAAGCTCTACAAACGAAGGTGCCTGGATTAAGGGAAATTTCATGGTAATATCTTGGATTTTTAACTCTCTTCATCCCTCACTTCACAGTAGTGTAGCTTTTTTTTTATACAGCAGGTGAACTTTGGCAAGATTTAAAGGAGAGATTTTCACAAGGGAATGCTTCTCGAGTTCACCAGTTGAAAATGGAGTTCGTGAATACACAACAGCAGGATCAAACAATGAGTGTTTACTACACCAAATTGAAGGGATTATGGGATGAGTATGGATCGTATTGTCAGTTTTCAAACTGCAGTTGTGGTGCCATTAAGGAATATGAAGCAGAAAGGGAAAAAGAGAAGGTTCATTAGTTTTGGGATTGAATAAGAAATTTAATGTTGTTCGATCTCAGATTTTAAATACTGAACCATTACCATCTCTAGCCCGTGTGTATGGACTAGTTTCACAGGAAGAACGACAACAACAACTCACTACAAGCAAAGGAAATAATTTATTGGAGGGGGCGACATTTGCTTCAAAGAGAAACACCAATACTTTCAATTCTCATCAATTGTCAGGTAACCGTGATGTCTCTAAACTATTTTGTGATCACTGTAAACAGTGGAGACACACCAAGGACAAATGTTTTGAACTAAATGACTATCCAGATTGGTGAAAAAACAATAGAAAAGAAAAGGGTAAGTCATCTAATTCCAGTCGAACATTAGAAGTTGAACGTGTGGATTACTCCCTAATAAGTGGTTTATCAAAAGAACAATATAACCAGCTTATGTCTCTTTTAAGCCTTGAAAACTCCAAGGGTATCGATTCAATGGCTAATTTTGCTGGTAAGGCTGTTACTTTTCCTGTCGCTTATTATGAATGGATATTAGATTCGGGAGCGTCTGATCATATGACTTGTCAGAAGAATTCTCTGTCAAATGAAAGAAAGCTTCTCTTTGATTCTAATATAACTATTCCTGATGGTTCATCTGTTACTACTAATACTTGTGGAGACGTGACTCTTAATTCTTCAATAACCTTAAATCATGGTTTACATGTACCAATGTTTGGCTGCAATCTTATTTCTATCAGTAAGTTGACACAATCATTAAATTGTGTTGCTAATTTTTTCCCTTCCTTTTGTGTTCTGCGGGACTTAGCCATGAGGAAGCTGATTGGCATGGGTAAACTGAAGAATAGCTTTTATTATTTCCAAAGTCAAGCACTAGTTTCAGCTCTTTTGTCAAATAAAGACCAAACTATTTTGTGGCATCAATGTCTTGGTCATGTATCTTTTAGTCGTTTGTCTTTCATTTCAGAACTTCAGTTTTTTAATTTCAATAAGTTAGATGATTATTGTGATGCTTGCCACCGAGCTAAGCAAATTTGGAAGTCATTTCCTGTTAGTTCTATTAAATCTAATGAAGCTTTTGATTTGATTCATTGTGATTTATGGGGTCCCTATCATTCACCTTCTTTGTCAAAGTCTCATTATTTCTTGACCATCGTGGATGATTTAACTAGAACTACTTGGGTGTATTTGCTTAAGTCTAAAACTGAAGTTTCTCATTTATTGATTTCCTTTCTTGCAATGGTACAAAGACAATTTAATCGTCTTGTTAAAATCATTCGCAGTGACAACGGCACAGAGTTTACTAATAGTTCACTTCAACAATGTTGTCGGGAAGAAGGAATTCTAAATCAGTTTTCTTGTATCTCCGCACCCCAACAAAATGGTGTAGTAAAACGTAAACATCGACATTTACTTGATGTAGCTAGATCCTTAAGGTTTCATGCTGGTTTACCAATAAAATTTTGGGGAGAGTGTGTTCTAACAACAACTTATTTAATTAATTACACACCAATACCTCTTTTATCTGGAAAAAGTCCATATGAGTTGTTGTTTTCCTCAAAACCTTCTTATGCACATTTACGTGTTTTTGGATGTCTCTGTTATGCTTCAGTTATTCCACGATCTCGTGATAAATTTCATGATAAAGCCAAACCTTGTATTTTTCTGGGTTATCCATATGGTCATAAAGGTTATAAGGTCTTTGATCTAAAAACACATCAAGTATTTGTTTCTCGTGATGTGATTTTTCATGAAAGAGTTTTTCCTTATAAAGAAAATACTCTTTCTTCTCTTAAAAAGCAATCACGAGTACCTTTACCATTGTCAATTGATGATCCTGATCAAACCTTTTTAAGCCAAGGTCCACCACAAGAAAATCTCAATCTAGGCACAATACACCCAAATATGGCTCTAAGTGACACCATAAATCTTCAACAATCACAAGATCAGATTATTGAACCATCAAGAACACCTATTGTTCTAACTCGACCTCAACGCACCAAAACCCAACCAGCTCATCTTAAAGATTTTCTAGTCAATCTCCCAAACAATAATAAAAGTTCTTCTTCAGGCTCATCCAACACAGCTTGCTCAGGTATTGGTTCAGCTTATCCTTTATGTCACTATGTTTCCTACTCCAATTTTTCCACGGCTCATACATGTTTTCTTTCGGCCATTACCCACCATAATGAGCCAACATCTTACAAACAAGCAGTACAGGTGGAACACTGGAAGCAGGCCATGAGAAAAGAGCTAGAAGCACCTGAACAACACCACACATGGACCTTAGAACATCTCCCAGTAGATAAAAGAGCTATTGGTTGTAAATGAGTCTACAAAATTAAGTTTAACTCTGATGGATCAATTGAGCGATATAAGGCGCGCCATGTCGCTAAAGGCTACAACCAAGTAGAAGGTTTAGATTATAATGAAATGTTTGCTCCAGTTGCTAAACTTACTACAGTTCGTACATTTTTAGTTGTTGCAGTTGTGCGAAATTGGGATCTCCATCAACTGGATGTGCATAATGCTTTTATTCATGGAGATTTACATGAAGAAGTTTACATGCAACCACCACCTGGATATTTGTCGGCCGAATTTAATAGAGTTTGTCGCCTTCGACGGTCACTTTATGGATTAAAGTAGGCCTCAAGGCAGTGATTTGCTAAGTTTTCTACTGCTATTTTAAGGTTTGGATTTAGACAATCCAAGGCTGACACTTCTTTATTTTTATATCGACAAGGAAATTCTTTTGCAGCTATTCTTGTATATGTAGATGATGTGATCGTTGCCACCAATGATTCATTCAATTTGAAAGCTTTAAAGGGCTACTTAGCATCCTGGTTTCCTATAAAGGATTTGGGTCCTCTAAAGTATTTCTTAGTCTAGAAGTTGCTCGCAGTTCAGAAGGAATAGTTCTTTCACAGCGTAAATGCGCGCTGGATATTTTAAAAGAAACGGGCATGCTGGGATCTAAACCAGTGAAATTTCCCATGGAGCAGCATCACCGTTTAGCTTTGGATGAAAGTTCTCCTCTGCAGGATCATGGGCCCTTTCGCAGATTGGTTGGGAGGCTGATTTATCTATTCGTTACTAGACCTGATATTTGTTATTCAGTTCATTTGTTGTCTCAATTCATGTACCAGCCTCGACAGAATCATTGGGTAGTTGCCCTCTGAATGTTGCGTTATTTAAAGCTTGCACCAGGCCAAGGTATTTCCTTTCCTTATCAAGTCCTTTATCTATAAAAGGATTTTGTGATTAAGATTGGGCAAGTTGTCCACTCACCCGTCGTTCAACCAGTGGGTATATCATATTTCTTGGTCATTCACCTATTTCATGGAAGAGCAAGAAACAGATAACAATGTCACGTTCTTCTGCTGAAGCAGAATATCGTTCAATGACAACAACTTCTTGTGAGATCATTTGGATACACCAATTACTTTCAGACTAATATGTCCCTTGTTTGGATCCAGTTTCTTTATATCATAATAGGCAAGCCGCACGTCATATTGCCAACAACCTAGTTTATCATGAACGAACTAAGCACATTGAGGTGGACTGTCATTTTGTTCGGACTGTATTCAACGGGGTTTGTTGGTTTGTCATCACATTTCAACACAACATCAACTTGCTGATGATTTTACTAAAGCTTTAGGTGCGCACCGGTTTCAAATATTAATTGCCAAGTTGGGCATTCGGGACCTCCACGCTCCAACTTGAGGGGGTGTAATAGTGTATTGGTAGTTAGTTATAGATATGCATTAGTTTGAATTTTGAATTGAAAAGATTTGGTATACAGTTTGTCTCGTATTAGACTCTTCTAGGTATAGAATTTGTGTCCTTGTAGGAGTTAACCACATCGGTTGTTCCTGTACTTTGTATCTATAAAAAGAGCGTCTTGCTCTTTCATTATGAATTTGATCGATACTCTGTTTTACCAATTTATCAGTCTCGTTAACAAGCTCATGAAGAGTAAAAAAAGAAATGCATCTCCAAGGTGAAGAGGACTCACTTAAATGGTACTAGTGACTTTGAATTTTTTTATCAGATGAAAGCAGTTGAAAAATTGCTTCATTGCTTGGCTACACTGATAATGACTACTGAAAATATTGAAGACAAAAAAATAATAATTACCAGGATATGTTTGTATGTTGGGGTGTATAATTATTTCTTGATCTTCAAAGAAGCAATCTATTGCTACTCTCTCGACTACTGTGGCAGAGTACATCACTTCAACATTATGTGCTTGTCAAGCTATTTGGTTGAAGAATTTCATTTTAAGCAGGAAAAATTAACATCAATTTATTGTGACAGTACTTCAGCGATTAATATTTCAAAAAATTCAATTGAATATGAACGAAATAAGCATATAGATGTAAAGTAGTACTTCTTTATGTGATCTAACTAAAAATACAAAAATTGGTCTTATTTGTTGCTGAAGTGAAAAGCAGGTTGCAAACATGTTTACAAATCCCCTAAAATCAGTGTCCTCCCTAAAGCTACATGATCAGGCTGCAGACATGTTGATAAAGCCCCTAAAATCAGTGTTCTTCCTAAAACAATGTGATCAACTTGGTGTTTGCAAATTAAACTAAAGATATTTCAGTTTAAAGGAGGGAATGTTGACAACGTAATCAGCTTTGTGAATTAGTAGTTAGCTTGCTCAATGAGTTATTTCCTAGTCTTTAGGTTAGGAGACTAGTGCAATCAGTTTTTAGATTCGTTTTTTTTTTTTTTTTAAGTATAAACATGTGCTTTGATTACTAAATTTTCTAGTAAAGAACTCTTATAACAACATATTTTGAAGTATCAACATAAAACACTTTCACTTGCATATTACTTTCATTTTGTTGCTATTAATTTCTATAATTTTAAACTTCAGGCCTCATGGGTAGGATAGGAAGAATGTGTCTATATTATCTATTTTGCTTGCTTGCTTCTTATCGGAGTTAAGATTGATTCCATTATGAATCCCACAAGCAATACCATGTTACATATGGAAGTACTTAGACATTATTATGCTTTTTTATGAAGCAATATTAAATACTATCAAAGCTCCAACAAATTACTCTTTTATTATATTTAAAACAAACTTGAAGTATAAGACTATTGACTAGCAGCAAGAAAATCAATCAAGCCACAATTTAAGCATTAGTAATAATTTTAATGAGCCATTAAATTTTCCTCATATACTACTAAAAGGAAACTTGGAAGTTGAACATCCAGAAAACAATAACAAAGAGAATAGAAGTATCAATTTTGATGCCTAAAGCATCATAATCATCAAACATCATAATAATAATCCTAAACACATCAAACAAAGATTCATAACAAATCATTTGTTGTTCTTGTTCCTTCAATATTGATCCTCAGTCAATTGGTATTGCTGGAGGATCTGAGTGCAGGTAGCAAGAGGTTCATTGGAGAGGAAACCCATGTTGTTAGCATAACGAACATCCGAGGTCATGCCATTGTTGCGGGTGAGGGCAACACGGGCACGATCACGACCAGCATTGGGGATGTTACATGTTTTATCACCGCTCTCGACGAGCACAACATCACAGACATCATCACCACAGTCACGTTTAACTAAGATGTTGTATTCACCCTTTGAGTTTGCCACACCATCAATTCTGTATGTGATTTTGTTGGTCACCCTGTTTTTGCACTCAACTTTAACCTTACATCCTGTCCATCATACCACAATTGTTGTTAATCCTACCGTAAACTAGGAGCAAAAAAGACGCGAATTTAGGATTTAAACTTTATATGAGTTCAATTTTTAAAGTTGTTACAAGTTATAGGTATATATATCTATCTACTATTACTCGCAATTTTATTAGATTTTTCCCCAAAATTTATGTTCAGCGTCAAAAGTAGTAGATTCATATGAACGGAAGGCTAAATCCGCCTCGGGCAACAAAAACAGTTCACACTACGATATGAAACAATCCAATTTTGATGATAAACTACATCACTATATACTAAATCAGTCTCACTTAAACACTATACAATACAATCTAGTAAGTCTATAGAGTAGATCTGCAAATGGGTAGTCAAGAAATTAGAACAGATCTTGAAATATGAACAGTGGAAAATGCAGAATGAATTAGAAAAGAGGGGGGTTTTAATGTTTACCAGCAAGATACTTAGTAGCAGGGGTCTCAAATCCACATCGGCAAGTATCACAATAACATTTACCCTTGACAAGGAAAGGGTTGGAAGTGGCAGTAGCCAAAGAAACATAGAGTAAGCAAAGAGCAACAAATACAACCAATCTTGCCATTTTTTGAAGAAGAAATCTCAAACTCTCTCTACTTTTTGCTGCTTCTTGTTGTTGAAGGGGATAGATAGATAGATAGATAGATAGAGATGGAGAAAGAGAGGAAAGTGGAATATAATGGGGTTAAAGCGTCGGTGGATGGGCTGGCAGACAGTAGTAAAGTCACATGGGAGCTTCGGGAATCAAGTGAATACTCCTCCATTTAATTTCTTTTATATTTCGAGATTTAAATAAATTTATCTTTAATTATATTTTCAAATTATTAAATTAACAAATAATATGATTTATTTTACACCTAATTTTTAAATATATAAATTCTATTTAATACCTAAATTTACGATCAAAATCAGACTATTTGACTCGAATCCAACAGAAAGTGTCACATGGGACAGTTGAAGTAATTAAGAAAGCTGGTAGTATATACTAAGCGCGTCTTGTGCCAACTTTTTCATTTTTTTTTTACTCAACTAGATTGCCAATCAAAGTTTCATTAATTTCGGTGCGTGGGTTCCATCTGCCCCTCCCTTTTCTCCTTACGCGGGAGATCTGTTAAATTTTTCAGTTACTTCTACTCTTTTATCATCGTAATTATCGGTTAAATCATTAAGAAAATAATCTCAAGTCGTTAAAAATTAATAATTTGACTAAACATATCAAAGTCTAATTCAAAACAGCTAATATTATCAGGATTATCGGTTAAATCGTTAAGAAAAAATCTCAAATTATTAAAAATGAATAATTTAATATGAAAAATATCAAAATCATTATTAAAACAGCTAATTCAATAGCTTATTAGTAGGGGTGTACATAGGTCGGTTTAGTTTGGTTTTTCACTAAAAAACCTAAACCAATTATGTTGGTTTATTAAATCTAAAAACCAAATCAAATCACGCAAAGTCGGTTTTTTCGGTTTCAGTTTTAGTCGATTCTTTTGGGTTTTTTCGATTTTTCTGGTTTTTTTTTACAACTATACGATGTTTGAAAATGTGATCAAATATATTTTCACTTACCTGTGTGATAAGATAAACTTAAGAAATGTTAAATGAATAGAAGTTTTCGTAAAAAGGGTAAAATTCACATGAGTACAAAATATATATTTTTGAAATATCAATGTTCATTATGTTAAATTAATAAGATTAAAGGATACAGTCAAACTAAATACAAAACGAAATATTTACAAAGTAAATTGTTAACTTCGAATTTGAAAAACTATAACAATATAATTGTAACTTCGGATCTTAATACAAAATAAAATATTTACAAATTTTACAAGCCCAAATTTGAAATAAAATATATAAACATTGAAAACTATAAACTAACTAAAAATATATTAACAAAGTAGATTATAAATAATATTTTTTATCTAAAAATAAAAGTATATTATATATATATTATGTCGGTTTGGTTTGGGTTCGGTTTGACTTTTTTTCTTTTAATACCAAACTAAATCAAGAGTGGTCGATTTTTTTTTTCGACTGCCAAACCAACCAAACCAAACCACAAATCGGTTCTTTTTCGGTTTGACTTTACGATTTGACTTGTACACCCCTACTTATTAGTGATAAAATAATAAAAACAATATTCAAATTATTAATTTTGATTCGATTTTGAAAAAGTCCTACTCACTAATCATTACTACTACTCCATTTGTCCAACAAAATTGAGTAATTAATATTCTATTGAGTTTTTTTAAATACGTTCTACGAAACAATATGTTGTAATTTGTAATCGTTTATGTTCCAATGTTGGAAACTTTTATTGGCAAGGAATTAATTGTGTGTAAATTGGAAGAAGAAGTGAAATTGCTTTTACGTAACATTTTTTGCAATGAGTTTGTCAAAATAGGAAACAATAAGATCTAAGTGTTCCTCTTCCAAATCCTTAACGTATAAATAATAAAGAAAAAGTTATGGTGGTGGCCCGCCTAATTTATTTTTGTTCGTCTTTTGCATTAATTTTATTTTCTAATATCGCTGCCAGACTGGGCGCTATAATCATTCAAAATTATGGCGCAGACCCCACTTTTATTTGACATAACGCCACATAATTGAAAGGAGAACCTTTTCTCGAGTATGAAGTCGTTTTTATTTTTTAACTAGATTTTGTTGCTCGTGCTATGCACGGGCCCAATAACATAAATGGTATGTTTTGGGGTTAATAACGAAATTTTTGAAGCGATTATTTGCGTGGATAAAGGAATAAGTTTTTTTATCACAAACTTGTACTTTCTTTGACGCTATTCAAGGCACAATAAGACTACCCACATACAACATTTTTGAATAATTTTATGTTGTCAATTATCACGATTTAATTTTAAGAATCAGTCAATTTTTTTTTCTGTTTTATTAATAAATATTTTAAGTTGTCAATTATCACGATTTATTGTATTTTATACATAATTTTTAACGATAGATTAATTTCAAGAATCAATCGAATTTTTTTAAATGTATTTATTTTTGAAATATTTTATGTTGTCAATTATCATGATTTATAGTATTTTTACGCAATTTTTAAATATAAAAAATTTAAAAAAATAAGACAAATAAATTAAAATGGACCCAATATATGTTATTTTTGTTGTCTCAATTTATGTGACACAAATGAAATTTGGAGAGTCATTGAATATTATATATTATACTTGGGCATAAACTCTCTTACGCACGGGCCCAATAACTATTATTTTTTGTCCTAATGTATGTGACACAGATAAAATATAGTGAGTTATTTAAATTTAATATGATTTTTAAATATTTTAAGTTGTTAATAATGTAATTTATAATATTTTTACGTAATTTGTAAATACTTAATATATATTACTCCACTTGTCTCAATGTATGTAGCATAGATAAAATTTCAAGAGTTAATCAAATGTTGTTAATTGTTAAGATTTACAATACATTTTACGTAGCTTTCAGTAATTTGACATTAAATAATACATATTACTACTTTTGTCTCATTTTATGTGACATTGATAGATTAATTTTAAGAATCAGTTAATTTATTTTTTTGTGCATTTTTAATAAATATTTTAAGTTGTCAATTATCACGATTTATTGTATTTTATACATAATTTTTAACGATAGATTAATTTCAAGAATCTATCGAAATTTTTATATGTATATTTTTTTGAAATATTTTATGTTGTCAATTATCATGATTTATAGTATTTTTACGCAATTTTTAAATATAAAAAAACTAAAAAAATAAGACAAATAAATTAAAATGGACCCAATATATGTTATTTTTGTTGTCTCAATTTATGTGACAAAAATGAAATTTAAAGAGTCATCCAAATTTGCACTTTTT
>NW_006239122.1:1168623-1169376 GCF_000226075.1 Solanum tuberosum
AAAACTAATCATATAATTACATCAAATTCCATAAATAAATTAAAGATTTAAGGTAAAGTTATACCTCAAATGAAGAAAATAAGAACCGCAAAATCTTGATCGAACCTCGATTAAAACCCCCACAAATCTTTTGTAGGTTGTTTGTGATGGTATATGTGTTGTGTTTAGATAAAGTAATAATGAAAAAGGAAGAAAATATCTGGATGTATGATTATTGTTTGAAAGAAGAATAAAATAAAAATGGAGGTTTTAGTTTGGGGCGTGATTCTGTAATGTTATTTTTTCCTGCGTTTGTGTGTGTTGTGTATTTGGCTGCTTTTTTTTTCTTGGGTTGTAGGATTCTTTTTTTGGCTGAATGTAGTGTCCGTGTGTGGGTGTATGTGTTCTGTTATATGTAGTGTAAGGGAGGAGTAAGGTTTTGCTGTGTGTGTGTTGTAGTCGTGTGAGTGGGGTAGGTGTAGGTATAGTGGGTTTGTGGTGGTATTGTGCAGGTAGGTTATTTTTTCTCATTTTTTTAAAGAATAATAATTAACTATACATATAAATAATAAATTAAAATAACATATCAACTAATTATTTTAAATTAATAAAAATCTTAGAAAAAGTCAAATAGCTAGTGGAAAAAAAAATACTAACATATTTATAAAAACCTAATTTTATCATAATACTAGATAATGTTGCCCGTGCTATGCACTGGCCCAATAATATAAATGGTATATTTTGGGGCTAATAACCAAGTTTTTGAAGCGATTG
>NW_006239122.1:1169694-1171467 GCF_000226075.1 Solanum tuberosum
AAAAAAATAAAAATAAGACAAATAAATTAAAATGGACCCAATATATGTTATTTTTGTTGTCTCAATTTATGTGACACAAATGAAATTTGGAGAGTCATCCAAATTTTAATTTTTTTTTAAAAAATGTTTTAAGTTATTAATTATTGTGATTTATAATATTTTTATGTAACTTTGAAATAATGTACATTACTGGTCACTTTGTCCTAATTTATGTGATATGGATAAAATTACAAAATTAACCCTTTTAAAATGTCTTTCAGATATTTTAAGTTGTTCATTATTATTATTTATAATACTTTTTTGGTAATTTTAAAATGATATGTGTTATTTTTTCTGTCCCAATATATGTGAGCCTGATAGAATTCTAAGAGTCAACATATTTTATTACATAGCTTTTAAATATTTTAAAGCTTTTTAAGTCATTTGTAAATGATATATGTTGCTTCCTTGGTTGAGACTTTTCCATTTGTGAGATATATATATATACATACTCTATATTATTTTAAAAGTGAGTTTATGCCCAAGTTCTACTATATAATAAATATAATATGTAATATTGAAGAAACTTCCTTTTAAAAGTCCCACAAGAATATTATATATTATATTTGGGCCTAAACTCTCTTTTATAATATAGTAGAATAGAAAAAAGTAGAAAAAGTAGAATAGAAAATAGAATTTTCTATTTTCTATTCTACTATATTATAAAAGAGAGTTTAGAGCCAAATCTTGAATATTATATATTATATTTGGCCCTAAACTCTCTTTTATAATATTCTATATATGCCCAAGTTCTACTATATAATAAATATAATATGTAATATTGAAGAAACTTCCTTTTAAAAGTCCCACAAGAATATTATATATTATATTTGGGCCTAAACTCTCTTTTATAATATAGTAGAAAGTAGAATAGAAAATATGAGGATATTCAGTATAAATTTGAATTTAAATGGACTTTATCACGGATATTGAGGTAAGAAAACAAAATAAAGAAAAGAACTGACTAAACTGGATTAGTGTATAGTTTATGGAATAAATTTAACAATTCCATTGTGTCTTTAATGAACTTTTTAGCTGGTCAATGTTTCATAAAATACTAGGAAGGAAGTAATATGTGGTTGTTCAATCTTTCAGTGGTAGAGACAAAATTTTACTAAGAGATTTCAAAATATAAAGAAATAAACACACAAAGAAGTTGAAGAGAGTTTAATATCTATTATATATACATAAAAATAAATAAATTAATCATGTATTAACAGTAGGGGTGTTCACAGTTTGGATAAAAAACAATCCAAATCGAAAAATTGAACCAAACCGATTAATAAATCGATTTTTATTTGGGTTAAGTGTGGTTCAGTTTTAGATTTTTAAAAATCAATAGTATATGGGTTGGTTATGGTTTTGTTCGAAAAAACCGAAGAAATAACCGAACCGACAAATTTATATACATATATATTATTAATATACATACATAATATATTATTTTTTATAAACAATTTTAAAGATCTTATATGTGTTTTCATCAAAATTTATTTATAATTTACTTATGAAGGAAAAAATGCCCAATGTGAGGATATTTATCTTATTGGTTTTTTGTGTATGAGTATGTCTATGACAATTCTTTATAAGATTGAGAATATCACTTTCTCTTTCTTCTAGGTCAAAATAATGAATTTTGAAGCTTTCGTCAGAGTAAATTCAATGATTGAAAGTTTTGTAATGTCAATCATTCTAACTATTTTCATTTTAAATGGATTGTTGTCACTTTTTTCA
>NW_006239123.1:0-270 GCF_000226075.1 Solanum tuberosum
TTCCGACCTTGGTTTCCTTGACCATGGCGCCAATTTTTTGTGTTGGATCCTTGGGCATTTGGTCGGAATACCCCCGTCTGATCATTCACAGTTTAAGCATCCTCTTCATAGTAACACTCTTCAACTGGTGGTGAAGTTCTAGTTACGTAATTCACAGCATTTACCCTTTCTGCTCCTCCACTCACATTCTTCAATACCAATCCCAACTTTGTCCTTATCTGGGCCATCTCCTCACGAATGTCATCTGCAGAATTGTCAGTGGTATTATGA
>NW_006239123.1:2303-2525 GCF_000226075.1 Solanum tuberosum
GTAACCCAATTACATCCATATCCAAATCTGGTCTACCTACACAACTTTTGCACACTACCCTTAGTTTGGCTAGGTGATAATAAACCTCTTGCTGTAAGCATTTGCATCAAGCCACTAGTCAGCACAAATGTGTGCCCTGGAGGTAGCGGAGGTAGGACAATGTGTCCATCAGAGTCTGCTATATCGATGTTGCCCCGATAGTTGTCATGTTGTCGTGGGCCT
>NW_006239123.1:4193-7467 GCF_000226075.1 Solanum tuberosum
ATTTGTCCTCCATGCCTTGCCTGCTGATCTACGGTCATCACCTACGGACCGTGAATGGACCTACGGTCCGTAGATCACCTCCGTGAATGCCTTTCTTCTGCATTTCTTTCAGCTGTCTCTACACTTACGCGCCTGAACGTCTTTCTTGCAAAACATGATAAAAACACATCAAAACCAATATAAAAGGGCCTTAGACACACACAACTAGTAAGTGAAACGTATTAGAAATACCGTAAACTCACGGTATATCAGCCATCATGGGTAGAAGAGCCTCATTCTTTTAGATGAATCATTTTCAAATTCGACTAGTGGATCTATTAGGCAGTTCAGATTCTATACCTTTGGCCGGGTATAGAATGCTTTGGCAGCGTGAGGTTGATCGTTATATCATCATTATAGCTCTTATATGATGGTTGTCGGTTAGAGAAACTCCCACAACAGTTATTGTATTTCTATATACATCCGTTCATTTGTATATCTACATACATTTCAGATTTATTGTATCGTTACATACACACAGAGTTTATAACATGTTTTAAAAAACTTTTCTTTATATTGCACTTGCTTTAAATTGCTTTATATTGAAATGAGTCAGTCATGTTGAGTTGAGTGAGCCATTTAAGTTATTCAGTTTCTTTCAGATTCCTTCTAGCCTATGTGTGGTTTAGCATTCCAATTTGAATACTCGTACATTCAATGTACTGATGCCAGTTAACCTGCATCTTCTTATGATGCAGACGCAGGTAACCAGGATCAATATCCAGAACCTCGTTGATCCAGTTGAGCAGCTCAGAGTCAGTGGTGAGCCTCATTGCATTCCGGATGACTCTTTTATTCGCTTTCAGTCTTTCATTTATTATGATGTTGTAGGGTTTGTCCCAGCATCCATCTCAGTATTTTAGAGGCTTCATAGACAGTCAGATAGTTATTAGTTCAGATGTCTTTCTTTATTTTTCAGATGTTGTTTAAGGTTTAAGTGCCATTTTAGCCAACTTATTATTCTTTAAGTTATTATTTGAGACTGTTTCATTGAATTAAGTCTTCCGCTGAGTTAAGTAAGCCAGGCCAAGGATTCGCTTGGGGCCAGAAATGGTCTCCGAGTCCCAGTCCCGCCTAAGGTGTAGGTTCGAGGCGTGACAAACTTGGTATCAGAGCACAGAGTTCAAGAGTCCAACGGAGTCTATGAATCCGTGTCTGTAGAGTCGTAGTTATCGATGTGAAGCGCGCCACATCTATAATTAGGAGGGTGCAACATTTAGGAAATTCGTCACTTCCTTCATATCCATCTCGTGCGTTAGAGTTTAATCTCTAAAAGTTTCCCTCTAATTCGTGCTTGCGCGTGTTTTAGATAATCATGCCTCCACAAAGAGTAGTCAGAGGTCGTCCAGGTAGGAGGAATGTCGAGGAACAAGAGTTACCCAATGCACCTGAAGTGCAACCTCAAGGGAAAGCTAGTAATGCTGAGTTTCGTGAGGATATAAGGATGCTCAGTCAAGTTGTGACTAATCAAGCTGGGCAGCAAAGAGGAGCTCGACAAGAAGAGGCTGAAACTTTAAGGATTCATGAGTTCTTGAAGATGAACCCTCCAAGTTTCACTGGTTCGAGCACTACTGAGGATCCCGAGAACTTCATTGAGGAGTTGAAGAAGGTATTTGAGGTGATGCATGTTGCTGATACTGCGAGAATTGAGCTAGCTGCATATCAGATGAAGAATGTTTCTAGGACTTGGTTTGATCAATGGAAAGAAGGTAGAGCTGAGGATGCACCACCTGCGAGTTGGGCATGTTTTGAAGAGGCTTTCTTGGGGCGTTTCTTTCCCCGGGAACTAAAAAAGGCTAAGGTACGTGAGTTCCTCACACTTAAGCAAGATTCTTTGAGTGTGCATGAGTATGGGCTGAAGTTCACCCAACTGTCTCGCTATGCTCCTGAAATGGTTGCGAACATGAGGGGTAGGATGAGTTTATTTGTTGCTGGTTTGGGCCGTCTATCAAGCAAAGAGGGTCGGGCATCAATGCTTATTCGGGACAGGGACATCTCGAGGTTGATAGTCTATGTGCAGCAGGTAGAGGAAGATAAGCTGAGGGATAGAGAGGAGTTCAAGAACAAGAGAGCTAAGACAGGGAATGAGTCCGGACAGCAGAAGAGTAATGCAAACCGGTCGTATTTCCAACAGAAACAGAAGGGACCTACTCCATCATCTACTAGGGCATCTGCACCTAAGAACAAGAATGAGTACTATGGTCAAAATTCCTGAGTTAAACCTACCTATTCACAGGGTAGTGTGGCGCAAGGAGGTAGTAAGCCTCCTGCCTGCGCCAAGTGTGGTAGGAACCATTCAGGTATTTGTCGTGAAGGCTCCACTGGTTGTTTCAAGTGTGGTCAGAGTGGAAATTTCATGCGAGAGTGTCCAAAGAACAGGCAGGGTAACGGGGGCAATAGAGCCCAGTCTTCTTCAGTTGCTCCACCAGACAGAGCTGCATCTAGAGGAGCTACTTCTGGTACTTGCGGAGGAACAAACTGTCTTTATGCAATCACCAGTCGCCAAGAGCAAGAGAACCCTCCAGATGTTGTTGCTGGTATGATCAAAGTCTTTACTTTTGATGTTTATGCTTTTCTAGACCCAGGAGCAAGTTTGTCTTCAGTAACTCCTTATGTTGCAAATAAGTTTGAAATTTTTCCTGAGAAACTTAGTTAACCATTCAGTGTTTCCACACTTATTGGTGAGTCTTTTCTAGCAGAGAGAGTCTATCGTGATTGTCCCATTTCCATCCATCACAAGGGCACCATGGCTGATTTAATTGAGTTAGACATCGTAGACTTTGATGTCATTCTTGGTATGGACTGGCTTCATGCCTATTATGCCTCCAAAGATTGCAGAACACGAGTTATTAAGTTTCAGATTCCTAATGAGCCAGTTATAGAGTGGAGTAGTAGTTCAGCAGTGCCTAAGGGTCGTTTCATTTCGTACCTTAAGGCAACAAAGTTAGTTTCAAAGGGTTGTATCTATCACTTAGTCCGAGTTAATGACTCAAGTGCTGAGGTACCTCCCATTCAGTCAGTTTCTATAGTAAGAGAGTTTCCAGAAGTTTTTCCTGTTATCTACTCGGAGTCGCTCCAGAGAAAGAAATAGACTTCGGCATAAACATCATTCCAGATGCTCGTCCTATCTCTATTCCGCCATACAGAATGGCACCATTAGAGTTGAAATAGTTGAAAGATCTCCCAGATAAGAGTTTCATTCGACCAAGTGTCTCACCTTGGGGCGCTCAGGTCT
>NW_006239123.1:8145-12647 GCF_000226075.1 Solanum tuberosum
ACCCTAGTTTTGACCTTACCAGAGGGTACTCAACGTTTTGTGGTGTACTGTGATGCATCCAGAGTTGATTTGGGTTGTGTGTTATTGCAGAATGGCAAGGTGATAGCCTATGCCTCCAGACAGTTGAAGGTTTATGAGAAGAATTATCCAACCCATGACTTAGAGTTGGCTGCGGTAGTTTTTGCCTTGAATATTTGGCGACACTACTTGTATGGTGTTCATGTTGATATATTCACTGATCACAAGAGCTTGAAATATGTGTTCACTCAGAAAGAGCTCAATCTCAAACAAAGGAGGTGGTTAGAATTACTCAAGGATTATGACATGAGTATTCTTTACCACCCAGGTAAGGCTAATGTGGTTGCTGATGCTTTAAGCAGGTTATCTATGGGTAGTACCACCCATGTTAAGGAAGAAAAGAGGGAGTTAGCCAAATATGTGCATCAAACTTGCACGCCTGGGAGTCATACTTATGGATTCCACAAAAGGAGGAATAGTGGTGATGAACGGGGCAGAATCATCACTAGTGTCAGAAGTGAAGGAAAAGTAAGACCAAGACCCCATTTTGCTTGACTTGAAGGCAAATGTTCAAAAGCAAAGAGTATTAGTTTTTGAACAAGGAGGAGCTGGTGTGTTGAAATACCAAGGTAGATCGTGTGTACCAATGGTGGATGAACTCCAAGGGAGAATCATGGAGGAAGCTCATAGCTCCAGATATTCCATCCATCCGGGTTCCGCCAAAATGTACCGTGATATGAGAGAAGTATTTTGGTGGAATGGTATGAAGAAGGGCATTGCTGAATTTGTTGCTAAGTGTCCAAATTGCCAACAAGTGAAAGTAGAGCACCAAAGGCCTGCTGGTTTGGCTCAAAATATAGAACTTCCAGAATGGAAGTGGGAGATGATTAATATGGACTTCATCACAAGGTTACCAAGGCTCGCAGGCAACATGATTCTATTTGGGTGATTGTCGACAGAATGACAAAATCAGCCCACTTTTTGCCGGTGAAGACTACCAACTCAGCATAAGATTATACTAAGATTTATATTCAAGAGGTGGTAAGACTTCATGGAGTTCCAATCTCCATTATTTCATATAGAGGTGCACAAGTTACTGCACAATTCTGGGAATCTTTCCAAAAAGGTTTAGGCTCAAAGGTGAACTTGAGCACAACCTTTCATCCTCAAACTGACGGGCAAGTAGAGCACACTATTCAGACCTTAGAAGATATGTTGAGAGCTTGCGTGATTGATTTCAAGGGTAATTGGGATGATCACCTACCTCTCATTGAATTCGCTTACAACAACAGTTATCATTCTAGCATCCAGATGGCTCCATATGAAGCTCTTTATGGGAGAAGATGCAGATCTCCTATTGGATGGTTTGAAGTTGGTGAAGCAGGGTTGATAGGACCAGATTTAGTTCATCAAGCTATGGAGAAAGTGAGTGTAATTTAAGAGAAATTGAAAACAGCACAGAGTCGTCAGAAATCCTACACTGATGTTAGGAGAAGGGCGTTAAAAGTTTGAAGTAGATGATTGGGTATATTTGAAAGTTTCACCCATGAAAGGTGTTATGAGGTTTGGTAAGAAGGGAAAGCTTAGTCCCTGATTTATTGGACCTTATCGCATAGCCAAGAGGATTGGCAGTGTAGGTTACGAGTTGGAGCTACCACAGGAATTAGCGGCGGTTCATCCGGTATTTCACATCTCTATGTTGAAGAAGTGCATGGGAGATCCTTCATTGATAGTGCAAACTGAAAATGTTGGGATTAAGGATAATTTATCTTATGAGGAGATTCCGGTCCATATTTTAGATCGCCAAGTTTGCAAGTTGAGAACAAATGAGGTCGCATCAGTCAAAGTCCTTTGGAGGAACCAATTTATTGGAGAAGCTACTTGGGAAGCTGAAGGGGATATGAAGAAGAGATATCCACATCTCTTTGAATCCGGAAAAAATTCAGATCAAGGTACTAATCCTCTTCTTAGTACTAGCTAAATTATGAGTATGCATGTTGTTACCTGCTTTTGCTTGTTGAGTGTTGAACTTAATGTTGCTACCCTTAGCTTGGTGAAATAAAGCTCATTCGAGGACGAATGTTCCCAAGGGGGAGATATTGTAACATCTATCACCTAGAAACGACTATAAAGATTTTAAAATATGAAAATATTGATTTTTGGACAGAATAAGGAAATCTAGAAATTTTGTCTAGGTTAAGAAAGTGAGTTTTGGCCATTTTCAAACTGCCATAACTCCTAGCTCAGGAGGATTTAGGAGCAGCTCTTGATATGTTTGGAAATCCCTTGGAGAGATATTTCCAACGCCGCTGAGATTTCACAATTTCGACACCGTATGAGTGAGATATGCCTTACGGAAGTTGGGCTGTTGGATTGAGGAAAGTCCCAATCCGGATTTAGGGAAGGGCAAAGTAGTCTTTTCTCTAATTTATTTCCTAATTCGTTTTTTTGGGATTTATTGGGGTAAAAATAGAACTTAATTTAGTTTTGAAAAATTAGAATACGCTTAGGGCTTGGAGAAGAGAGAAAGAAAGAAAGAAAGAACGGGAGAAGAAGGCAAGAATTCACCAAGATCATCCAAGCTTGAGAGTGGAATTCGTCGGGGGTGATCCCTATTAAGGTATGTGAGATTTCTTTCGTTTTGGGTTAGTTAACCCACACATTAACTTGTTTCAATTAGCGAAATTGGAGTTGTTTGAATGTTAAGAAAGTGAAGTTCTTGAAGAACATTGTTGAATTCTTGTGGGTTGATTGATGAATGCCTAGTGTTGGATTGATTCATGTTTCCAGGTTGTTTTGCGAGTTAGATTGGTTGTATATTGAGGGTACAATTGATCCTAGGGGTTTGGGGAAAGTATCATGGAAGTTTGGAGGGTTTAGAAATGAAAACGGAGGAGAAAAGCCGAGAACACCTTGGTATAGGGGTTGGGGAGTCGCCCCTCTCAGCACGCCGCAAAACGTTCTTTGAGGTTTGGCCTCTGGCGCATCACCCAAGCCAGAGCACCCCACCCAGCTCTCTGAGGTTTGGGGCCTGGTGCCCCACGCCTCTCAGAGCGCCAGGGATGCCAGTTCTCCCCATTCGTTCCCCACCTTCTCGTACGTGTTCCTAAGTGATATACCTATGTTTCCTAGTCGATTCTAACATTCTAAAATACATCTAAACATCATGAAATCATCCATAAACATGAGATCATTGATAAATAAAGTCATTCTTTTGTCTTGAGCATAAAAAAAATCGTGACAATTCTCTAACTCTCGAGAAGTGTAATAATTTTGGAAAAAGATATTCAGAAAGATATATGTACATCACAAGAGAAATTGTTAACAAAAACAAATAAATTTTATACTACAATAAAAATTAAACTAATACACACTTCAACTGGTGTTATTACAAGTCATATGAACTTTTATACATTGAAAATACTGAAATATTGAGAAATAGTAAATCAGTAAAACAAAAGAGCAATGCTTATATAATAATAACTATTTTGAAGCAAACTTTCCGACAATCTAAATCACATAAGTAACATTGATAAATAAAGTCATTCTCTTGTCTTGTGCATCGTAAAAATAAATCGTGATAATCCTTTAACTCTTGAGAAGTTGAATAATTTTGGAAAAAGATATTCAGAAACATATATCTACATCACAAGAGAAATTATTAACAAAAACAAATGAATTTACACTGCAATAAAAATTAAACTAATACAAACTTCAACTGGCATTATTACAAGTCATATAAACTTTTTTCCGTCAAAAATATTTAAATATTAAGAAATAGTAAATCTATAAAATAAAAGGGCAATGTTTAGATAGTAATAATTATTTTGAAGCAAACTTCCTCACAATCCAAATCACATAAGTAGCATTTATAATTAAAGTCATTATTTTGTATTGAGCATCAAAAAACAAATCGTGACAATTCTCTAACTATTGAGAAGTTTAATAATATTTGAAAAAGATATCCAGAAGCATATATCTACATCACAAGAGAAATTGTTAACAAAAACAAATGAATTTATAATACATCATGTTAACTTCATATATTGGAACATGACATACTTTTGTATTTACTAAGCAAAAAAATAACCATTATATCGTCATAATTATTTTCCTCAAGTACTCGAGGTTAAGGAATATACCCTCTTACGATAGAACAATTTGCTTCATCAGAATACTAGTACATTATATTCGGCTAAACTTCGAACTCATTCAACACCAACAAATCACACAAAAAAATATTAAAATGCAAGAAGAAGAAGAGTGGAAGATTAGGAAAATAATTGTGGTTGAAAAATGTGAGGGCACCCCTCTATTTATAGTTAACAAAAACTAGTATGAAAAAGTGTATTTTCTGTCTTATCTGAAAAGTCATGACCTTTCCAAGAAGTCACAACCCTTTGGAAAAGTAACAACTTATTGAAAAAGTCACAACTATTTGAAAAAGTCACAACTCTTTGGAAAAGTCACAACTATTTGGAAAA